>NW_015153124.1:14170-17664 GCF_000732505.1 Cyprinodon variegatus | reverse complement strand
ATGACTTGGATAATAGCGCGTTGTGACAAACACCAGATACAGCACTGGGACTTGATCAACAGCCGATACCGCACCGTGACGTCACTAACCAGTAGGTGGCAGTAGTGTTCTTTGACAAACATGGATGCCTCCAGTAAAGCACATTCACATGAAATTATTCTTAATTAAAAACACTTATCATTTATTGAACAGTATATAATAATTTCATATTTAAAGTATTTTCAGAAGTTTGAATTCTGAATATGACCAAACTTCTCCTTTAATAAACAGTTTGTAATAACCTAGACGTGCTTTGAAACTAAAGGGGAGCATTTTCTCAACCTATTTTATATAAATATTATATGTACATATTATTAACCCACATATTCATCTCTCACCTGTGACTTGTTTGTGTATACAGTAGTTAATCATCAACTATAAAGTCCCCTTTTTCCATTTCTATCAGTAGAAAAGACTATTAACGTCACATTATCTACCTCCTGACTGCTTGTCTCTGGGCAGACCACTTGTTTCCAAGTACTCGGCCTGGAATGATACACAGCGTTATCGAATTTGGGTGTTTATGGCTACCCCTGGGAGACATCCATGGATGTGTTTGAAGCCATGTGGGTTAAAAACCATCTTTGGATATGCTAAATGTTGAAAAGCAGCCTCCCTGGGATTCATGTGTGAAACTGAGGGTCTGATGGTAGGATAACAGCAAAGTGGAGCTGACTGTCAGTTAGTATTTTTAGATAACAAATTTGTTAACAGTCTCCCCTCTGTGGGTCTCACTCCCACGGATCTGGTTTCCTTGGTTTACAGTCCTAACATCCCAACAGAGACATTAGACAGCAAATAGACGCACTCCTTTTTTTTTTTACTACATATGGTGCGTTCTCCTCTTTTTACTTTCCAAGCTATTTTTTGACTATATCCTAAATTAAAAAGAAACTTTGACTTTTCTGTTTGCCGGTAAACAAACTGGCAACTTCACACTTTGTTTAATTTCTTCCCACCTGCTCAGACCTCTACATTTATTTGGACGTTAAGTTGTTGTCTAGACAGTAAATGTCGTCCAGCTGCGTCTGTTGATCCAGACATGTGTGTCGCTTTTCTTGTTTATGTGAAAATCTGCTTCTCCATCTGTGTATCCTGGAGCTGGGATGTGTTTCTTTCTGACATTACAAGCCGTAACCTCGTCATAAAGGGCCGCATCATGTGCTGATCATGCGCCCTCGTCTGTACTTAGAACAAACATCTCCTCTCTTCTGCACTTTGTGAGACCTCTCTGTCTTTATTGTTTAATTGGTAGAGTGATCTCCCTTTTGCTCTCGCTAACCTCGTTAAAGCCCTTCAGCTTAAAAAACGCTCCCACCGAGGCTGTGGTCGTTCATTTCATCAGACAGGGACTAATACAAGTCCAACACAATAAGCTATTTTACAGATATTTTAGCGGCTATCTTTCTTTTTTTGCGTTACTATCTCAGAAAATGAACTTTCCTCATCCCAGCATATAAGGGAAGCATAAGTTTTTATTTTTCTAACTTCAAACTTGTAAATTCTGTCTTCTCATGCCAAACAGAGTGCAGTAAATCATTGTTCTTTGTTCACTTTCATCCTGATCAGTTTACGGCATAAAATATCCTCAGCTTCTCTCCTCTTTCAAATCTTCTGTTTGAAACATAGATCAATATGCTTAAATAAATGATTTACATAGCTTATTTATCTTTGTGCGCAGTGGCTGTCCAAACTTCCTCACCACTGATGTATTAACAGCCCCACACTTTGATAAATTTGACTTTAAATAATTTAAAATTCGAAAGAAATGCAAACAAAGGCAAGATTGAAACAAGGGATAACCAATCCTGCTAATAAAGCAGAATAAGAAATATTTTCCTGCAATAAGTAAAGCTCATGTGAAAAATGAATAGTTGACTGTTGTGATTTACGCATCGAGAGATCCCAGCAAATAAATAAAGGACAGTGAGGACCAATCAGAAATCAGGGAGCAGATTTGAAACATATAATCATATAGTTAATTTTTCTGTATTTATTTCAAATCCATATTGTGTATGTTGGGTTATGTGCTGTATGCTGTTTATTTTTCATGTTTTTCTTTTAGTATTTTTCACTCTGGGATGTGATGATGTCTACTTTGTGCATGGAGTGTGTCAGAGGGCAGTAGAGAGCCTAAGTGTTCACATGGTGTTCAGAGAGAGAGTAGAGAGNACATTTGGCATTACAAGGTTAACCAAACTTGCGATTTTTCTTATAGTGCAATCACTAACAACTCTTACTTTCTTCATGGAATTGCATTTAAAAAAAAATACATGCACTATCGGACTATTGGATCCTCGCATGCAGATGAGGATTTTCTAGTGTGCAAACATTGCTAAATAGAATGCTGTTTGTTAGTGGAATATTGCCTCTGCCTCATTCTGATTTCCCATCGTCCCTGTGGGTCAGAAACAAATTGAACTCACTAAACACCAGTTTAAAAATTGGTGCAAAGTTAATCACTAGGAGAAGAAATTGCATGACCAGATGGCCTTTTATGCTGCATCACGGTGCTAATTGAGTTTTATCTTTGTTTAAATTGAGCAGTTCTGATCCATTCAGATATAAAAAGAAAACTGTATTTTGCTGTGGAAGATGTTTTAGTTTATGTTTTAAAGCTATAAATAAACACTGCTGGCTAACTGATGAGGCTGTGACAGCTTCCTGCTTTTACTGCTCCTCTCTGCGTGCAATTATTACAGTGTTTTCCCCCGAAAATTGTTGCCCGGGCTGTTGTTGCTGGGGGTTTTCTTGACTTGATGTGAAAAACACTACAGTTAGAAACCATTTTATTTGCCACCAAGTAATTAAAACAGCAAACTGAGGGAGTTAAAATTCAAATAATAAACAAAGCAAAAACACCCTGCAGGACCCCCTGAACTCAGCTAGCTGCATTGGTAGAACCGTCTATTTTAAGATTATTCATTACCAGCAGGTCTGGCAAGTTACTAATACTATAACTTAATACCTTATTGTTTGCAGGCGTATAACAAATTTAGTCCAACAGTACTAGAGACTATTGAACTAAATGACTATTTGATTTTTTTTTTAATGAGTCTGGACTGCATTCAATTATCTCTACTTTATAATATTAGATAAAATCTCAAATAGGTAATTCCACCCTGATTACAGGTTTTATAAAGGCATCCAGGCATGACTTTGCAAATTTCTATAACTCTGGTTGCAAACCAAGGCCCTCTAATTGAATAATGGTGCCCTATTGGCTTATCTGTTTTTGTTTTCGACTGTCTTTGCCCCATTTGTTAGTTCATTTTTAAATCTACAATATGCATCATAATACTCATGCAAGCCATTTCTAAAAACACACACATAAATAAACTACTCTCCAGAAGCATTTTGAAGGTTTTATGTATTCAGATTTAACACCATGAGGCTCCCAATAAGTCACAAGCTTAAGTGCATGCTCCTTCTCCGTTCTCGTTGCTTGTTTTTTA
>NW_015153124.1:9146-11725 GCF_000732505.1 Cyprinodon variegatus | reverse complement strand
CCTGAACTAATGTATCAATCAATATATGATGGAATATTAGGGTCAGGCTAGAGATTATTTTAATAATTTTTTTTTCGACATTAAAGTCAGAACATTATGAGAATAAAGTTGTAATATTATGAGCAAAAAGTTCATAACAACAAGAATAAGTCATGATACCACAACCCGTTTCAGAACGAAAGCTTCAAGCTCCGACCAGCAGATGACGGCCGTCCACCAAACAGCAACCTGAGTCCGCTTTGACATTCTGCCCAGTTTGATGCTGGTGCTAAAATATTTCCTTATTTGTCAAACCAATGCCAAAGTATAACTTCACATGATGTTCGACATTCCTAGTTTTAGGGAAGAAAGTGCTTCTCGTAACAGTCATAAAATACAACTTTGCTGTCGTAATTTTAGGACTTTATTCTCGTAAGGTTGCGACTTTATTCTTGTAATTTTGCAACTTTCTTCTGGTAATTTTATGACTTCATCCTCATAATATTATGACTTTCATTCTCGAAATGATAAATAAATAAAAATAAAAATCTCACTTGGCCCTTATACTCGTAATCAATGCACTCATTTTGAGCACTTTTCATGATTTTAATGGCAATCCAGTTTTTATATGTTTCATTGTTCTATTTACCAAATTCTATGTTGATGTGCTTTAAAAACCATGTTAAATAAAAAAAATATGTGATGATTTAATGTCAGATATATATGTTTTTTTCTGCAGAGTGTCTTCAAAAATTTTGACACAGATGGCGATGGCAACATTTCCAGGGACGAGTTTGAAGCCATCAGAAACAATTTCCCCTACCTCAGCAAATTTGGAGAACTAGACAAGAACCAGTGAGAAGCCACAAATGAACACACAGAACAAAATGAATAGTGTGGTGTGTGTTTGCATCAATGTTTTTCATTTGCTCCTCTCACAGAGATGGGAAGATCAGCAGAGAAGAGATGATCGACTACTTCATGAAAGCCAGTTCTCTGCTAAACTGCAAGATGGGCTTCATCCATACTTTCACAGAGACCACCTATGTGAAGCCAACATTCTGCGAGCACTGCGCTGGCTTTGTAAGGAAACACTTTATACTTATTCATCTTTTTTTCCATTGTTGAAATAGTAGATTTCATTGACTTGATTGAGCTGCTAATCTGTAAACTCAGATTTTGGTCGGGATCTATGAGTAACAAAATTGACACTATATATCTGCTTTAACTAAAAAGCAAAAGAAGAATTCAGATTTTTTTCACTGGTTCAACATGCACATAAGAGTTTAGATCATGGTTTGCAGAGGTGGAAAAAGTACTAAAATATCATACTCAAGTAAAAGTACCAATACTTGGATGAAATATTACTCAAGTACAAGTACAATTACCCATCAGAAAAATTACTCAAGTAAAAGTAATAAGTAGCTATTTAAAAATGTATTTTAAGTAAAAGTTACTTAGGTACATAAAAAAAAAAAACTGTTGAACGGGACAGGGGATCTCTCCCATGTAGTGAAAATAGGACAAGGAGTCATAAATCCAAAACTATTTATTTTTTAATTAAAGAAAAATCTATACAAATGTATACACATGTAATGACAAGATAACACATGTCACAAATGACATTTAAGACCCTTATAAATGTATAATGTGCCATTTTAGTGCAGAACATCCCATAAAATGTTTTCAATGTTTCCACATCAATTGAAAGTGTAATTGCCATGAATTGTTCATTCTGAGTGCCATCCCTCTTTTAACATATACAGTTATAATGCAAATCAAGGCTAAATCACGTGTTTCGACTCCATAAATAACCAAAATAGAACTAAAATCTCAGTGTCAGGGACATTTCAGAAAAATAAAAGCAAAATAGTGCAACACTCTGATGGCAGGCTGGGGGTTTAATGTCTAATGATAAAACACGTCAAAAAAACTTCTAACTAAAAAAATATAAATGACACTCTCCCATTGTATATGTCCACCTTAAAGGACAAATCCAGTGAGTTTTCACATAGATCTGTTTCTCAGTATTGAAAAAAAAAAACTGAAAACAATTGGTTCTTTAGCTGCTGGCTGTAGCAACTCAAGCTAGATAAAACCGGTTGTTTTCAGGGGGTTCTCTGAACCGTCGTCGCTCTCCTGATCCACCTCCATCTCTTCCCCAATCTCCTACAGAAAGACGCCTGGTAGCCTAGATCTACATGCTGATCATGTCGCTCACTGTAGTGCTTCCGGGCCCGATTTTTTGTCTTCCTTTCGGTTTTCCAGAGTTTTTTTTTAACTCAGTAACGGATGGGATTTGTAATGTAACGAAATACAATACTTCACTCAAAACGTAATCAAGTAAAATATAAATTAACGATTTTAAAAACTACTTGAAAAATACAAAATAAACAAAAAACCTTCTCAATACAGTAACTTGAGTAAATGTATTTCGTTACTTTCCACCTCTGATGGTTTGTTTTAATCGGAGAAAAAAGTAAAGGAACATTTTTGAGAACAACTTATAGAATGACATGGTTAAAATCGGATTTTCTGAATTTGGTGAATTCGGTTATATTAGAATGGAGTACATCTTTACAAAAAGAATAGGAGAACCT
>NW_015153124.1:4704-6339 GCF_000732505.1 Cyprinodon variegatus | reverse complement strand
CATGTCTGTCAATCTCCCTTAAACTGGGACTCCATGCAAGATCTCACCTCGTGGCGTCTCAATGATCCTAAGAAAGGTGAGAAATCAGCCCAGAATTACAAGGGAGGAGCTGTTCAATGACCTGAAAAGAGCTGGGACCACAGTTTCCAAGGGTACTGTTGGTATTATATTAAAATATCATGGTTTGAAATAGGGCTGGGCATTGTTAGGAACCTCACTATTCAATTTGATTTCAATTATTATTATTACTGTTGCAATTTGATTCGATTCAATGCTGATTTTTGAAGCCGTGTGACTGCAGGAGTTTTAAGAGCAGCCTGGAATGCCAAGTTAAGCACACGGGCAAAGCAGCCAACATGTAACAGCTCAGTGATATCGACAGCAACTAGCATGTTGGCAGCATTATCTGTAACAACAGCGGCTACTTTTCCGGTTATGCCCCATTCGTTTATCACCTCCATCAACATGTTCGCTATGTTGCTCCCTGTGTGACTTCTGTGAAGCGGCCTGGTCTGAAGCACATTTGAAACAAATTCTCGAAAGCCAGCCATCGCACGTCAGCGCAACTCTTTCAGCAGCCTTTAGCGACTCCAACACTGCCGTCTTCACCTCTGTCTACAGCGACTTCTGTCATGAGTTGGTATTGCGTAGCGTCGTTCGAGTGTCTTTAAAATGTTCTTGAAACCCTCGTTTTCAACAACACTGTACAGTTGTAGACCCTTGCAAATGAACACAGCCACAGACTTGGTGATTTTCTCTGCTTTAGCAGAACTTGGCGGCAGTTTAGAGATAGATGATTTATCAATTTGTGTCTATTTGGAGTCGACAGGCTTCGGTTTTTTCTAGCGCCTCTGCATGATATCTGATTAAGTGGTTGCATAGGTTTGTCGTGTTACTGCAGTACTTTAATTCTGTCTGGCATAGCTTACAAACTGCCTTGCTTTTGTGGATTTCCTGAGTTCCGGATTTCAATGGGGGGAAAAAATGAGCCCAAACTTCTGACTTAAAAGTTGGTCTTCTGCTGGTGCTCGCCATGACTGCTGTGTGCTCTAATTCAGCCTCTGCACTAGCTGAGAATGGTAACCAAACCGACAGCGCCCCAACGGTCAGGAGGTGAATCGATTCTTAGGGGCTCCCACATTGATTATGAATTTTGCGTGTAATAATTGCGATGCATCGATTCTTCAATTGTTTTACCCACCCCTAGTTTGAAATCTGCATGGTACATAAGGTTCCCCTCCTTAAACCAGCACATGTCAAGGCCCGTATTAAGTTTGCTAATACCTATTTGGATGATCCAGAGGAGACATGGGAGAAAGTCATGTGGTCAGATGAGACCAAAATTTAACTTTTTGATCATGATTCCACAAACCGTTTTTGGAGGAAGAACAATGATGAGTACCATCCCAAGAAAACGATCCCTACTGTGAAGCATGGGGGTAGTAGCATCATGCCTTTGGGGTGTTTTTCTGCACATGGGACAGGGTGACTGCACTGTATTAGTGAGACGATGACCGGGGCCATGTATGGGGAACAACCACCTTCCCTTAATTAGAGCATTCAAGATGGGTTGAGGCTGGGTCTTCCAACATGACAATGACCAGAAGCACACAGCCAGGATAACCCAGGAGGGGC
>NW_015153124.1:0-471 GCF_000732505.1 Cyprinodon variegatus | reverse complement strand
TTAGCATCCGTCTCTACTCGTTACTTCCGGCGTACTAACCCGTACTAATTTCAGGACATACCATCCCCCGAATACTTGATCTTGCATTCAGGGTAATACAATGGTCTGTAGAGATACCCCCTATGTAGCAGTTTGACCATAAAAAAAAAAGAAAGTTGTGCTTGGAGTGCCTGTTGATGGTTATGAAATGTAAATGGTTTCTCTGAAAACATCCTACGAAGCATTGCCAATTTTCTATGAAGCTGTATATTTTTTACTTATTGAGTTACTGTACTGTTCTGATGTACATTAGTGTGAGGGCCGAAGGTAAACGAGGCATTGATTATGTTACTTGTGCTGTAGCGGCTAAGTTGTTAGCCGTGAAGAACTTCACAGTACTCTGATGTAAAGAACGTCAGACGAACTTTATTTTGTTCCACAGGGTTATTCCGTTACAGGAGTGATCCAAGGTTAAACAACGGTTGAAAATAT
>NW_015153123.1:16561-17729 GCF_000732505.1 Cyprinodon variegatus | reverse complement strand
GCTCTCACAGCTCTGCTTTCATAGATCAGCTCTCATAGATCAGCTCTCATAGATCAGCTCTCACAGCTCTGCTTTCATAGATCAGCTCTCATAGATCAGCTCTCATAGATCTGCTCTCACAGCTCTGCTCTCATAGATCAGCTCTCATAGATCAGCTCTCATAGATCTGCTTCTTCTCTCTAGATCTTCTAATGATGGAAGAGCAGAACTTCATGATGTTTTTTTCATTGATTTGATGTTAAATCATAATTATTTCATTTCTAACATGAAGGAATATCCTAAAGGTGCAACCAGAGGGCCCCCTCACAGCTGGGGCCCCTAACCAGCAGGCCCCCTTACAGCTGGGGCCCCTAACCAGCAGGCCCCCTCACAGCTGGGGCCCCAAATCAGCAGGCCCCCTCAGAGCTGGGGCCCCTAACCAGCAGGCCTCCTCACAGGTGGGGCCCCCTAACCCAACACATATGTGACGAGTTGGGAGTGAGACTGTGTTGAACCAGCAGGCCCCCTCAGAGCTGGGGCCCCTAACACAGCAGGCCTCCTCACATGTGGGGCTCCTGCTGGTTTCGGGAACCCAAGAAGTGATCTCCTTTCCCTGTAAGTCCGCCCCTGGGCTCCACGCAGCTCCACGCAGCTCAGATTTTTCACAGACTCCACCGTGCACGCACTTGGCTCCTGTTCAAGCGCGCCCCCGTCACATTCCGTCACTGATTGACCAACAGGAACACGCCCATCGCGGCGGCCAGTGCGCATGCGCTGAAACAGCAGCGTGTAAAACTTTGCAGCAGTTGGTGAAGTTTAGAAGCTGCTGCTCCTCTGGTGGAGGAGAAGCTCTCTAGATCCTCCAGGAGAAGCTCCTCACAGACCCAGCAGCTGCTCCACTGGCCGCCCTGCGCTGCCCCTCCCCCGGCATGAAGATCCAGTTCGCCCCGCTGAACGTGCCGCTGCAGAGGAGGCTGCAGACCGCCGCGGTGCTGCAGTGGCTCTTCTCCTTCCTGGCTCTGGGTGAGAGGTTCTGATTCTGCCTGGAGGTTCTGCTCGGTCCACCAGCTTCCTGCTGGATCCAGAACAGGAACCAACTCCTTAGAAAGCCTTTAGATCAGGTACCAGAGAGATCATCACAATCTGAGGAGGTTCTATGGACTCCAGGAGATCATCTACAGACCCAACA
>NW_015153123.1:5317-16363 GCF_000732505.1 Cyprinodon variegatus | reverse complement strand
TTACCTGCAGAACCAGGATGAGGTTTACCTGCAGGACCAGGATGAGGTTTATCTGTAGGAACAGGATGAGGTTTACCTGCAGGACCAGGATGAGGTTTATCTGTAGGAACAGGATGGGGTTTACCTGCAGGACCAGGATGAGGTTTACCTCCAGGACTACAGGAGGTCTCTTTATAGAAAGTCTTTCTGGTTTGGGATCAAAGACCCAGATCCAGGGTTCTGAGGTCTGGTTCTATTGATCACTTTAGTTCCTCATCAGATCTTCCATCCTCCTATCAGTCCTCTGCTCTGTCCTTTGCTCTGTCCTCCTGTCCTCTGATCAGTCCTCTGATCATCATCTCCTGCTGCAGCAAGTCAACCTGAGAACTAAGGGTCAGCTTTAGTCAGATCTCAGATTAACCAGAACCACCCACTTAATGTTCCAAAAAGCCAAACCAGTTACTTGTCTCTGTCCCAGTGCTGTCTTGTCCAGTAATCAGTCCCTCTGTCCTCCTGTCATTCTTCCCCAGCCCAGTGCTGTCTGGCTGCGTTCGTCCTCTTGGCTCTCTCTGATTGGTGGATGGTGGCCCTGCTGTATGCTGGTTGGCTTTGGTTGGACTGGGACACGCCCACCACAGGAGGTCGCAGGTCCCAGTGGGTGAGGAAGTGGACGGTGTGGGAGTATTTTAGGGACTACTTCCCCCTGACGGTGAGTCCAGAACCGGTTCACCTGTTTCTCCTTTATGGATCATGGATCCCTGATGACTCTTGTTTGTCCAGCTGGTTAAAACCGTGGATCTGGACCCCACCAAGAACTACATCTTTGGCTTCCACCCCCACGGTGAGGGACACACCTGCTGTTGACCGGCATGTCCGTCCCAGATGTCCTCTGTGTGTTTCTCTGTTCTGTAGAGTTTTATTGGAATTTCAGGACAGAACGACAGGACTACTGGGAGTTTCTGACATAATCTGGAAAGAGTGGAGGTCTTTAACACAACGTTACAATTCTTTATTTTTCTCCCAGTGTCCATTTGGTACCCATGATCCATTTTGTACCCAGTGTCCATTTTGTACCCAGTGTCCATTTGGTACCCATGATCCATTTGGTACCCATTGTCCATTCGTTACCCATCGTCCATTCGTTACCCATCGTCCATTCGGTACCCATCGTCCATTCGGTACCCAGTGTCCATTTGATACCCAGTGTCCATTTGATACCCAGGGTTAACCAGAACCACCCACTTAATGTCCTGATCCAGTTGGTACCCATGACCCAGTTGGTACACAGGGTCCATTTCATACACAGGGTTCAGTTAGTACAGGGGGCAGCAGTTGGTACTCTGGGTCCATATGGCACCCAGGGTCAATTTGGTACCCAGGGATCAGTTGTTACAAATTATTTATTTGGTACCCATGATCCATTTGGTACCCATCGTCCATTTGGTACCCAGTGTCTATTTGGTACCCATTGTCAATGTGCTACCCAGGGTCCATTTGATACACAGGGTTCAGTTGGTACCCATGATCCATTTGGTACCCAGGGTTCAGTTGGTACCCATGATCCACTTGGTACCCAGGGTCAATTTGGTAACCCATGGTGCATTTGGTACCCCTTGTCCATTTGGTACCCATGATCCATTTGGTACCAAGGGTTCAGTTGGTACCCATGGTGCATTTGGTACCCAGGGTCCATTTGGTACCCATGATCCATTTGGTACCAAGGGTTCGGTTGGTACCCATGATCCACTTGGTACCCAGGGTCAATTTGGTACCCAGGCTCGATTTGGTACCCAGGGTCCAGATGGTACCCAGGGTCCATTTGGTACCCAGGGATCAGTTGTTACATATGATTTATTTGGTACCCATGATCCAGTTGGTACACAGGGTCCATTTGGTACTAGGGATCCAGTTGGTACCCAGGGTCCATTGGATTCCCAGAATCTAGTTTGTACCCAGGGCCCAATTGGTACCCAGAGTTCTCTTTGGACTCCAGTGTTAATGGAAATTCAACTAAGAAAAGGAAGACTTATTCAGGTTATCTTGGCTACTTCAACTGTCCAGACTCTGGTGATGTGACCAGGTGCTGTGCTCCCATCCATTTACCTGGTGAAGGGCTGCTTTCTGGTGGACTAACTGCACCAGTACCAGACTGTGCTCTTCACTGCTTCTCTCATTCCACCTCTTGTGAGATCAGATCACTGTGCAGACCTCTGGGTTTACCCTGGGGTCAGCCAGGAAGCTATAGATCCACAGTTAGCTGAAAGACTGTGTGCTTTCAGGTTCAGAAATAGACAAAGCAGACCACACCAGCTGCTGCTAAGGGCGGAGCTCAGATCCACAGACAGTCCTGCATCAGGAAAACCTAGTCTGGTATTGGTTCACCCTTCTGCCTCATCTGGTTCTCTGATAGATCACACCTCCACCTCCCTGCTATGTTTTGGATCGGTTCTACTCCTGATGTGATGGAAAATCCAACCTCCAGATTCTGGTTAATAAGAGATGAATGTTTGTGTATTGTTGGGCCAGCAGTAGCTCTGGTCTGGGAGGCAATTTCTGTCCAGTCTGCCTTCCAGATGGTTGGTTCCTGACCTCTGACCTTTACTGAGGCCTTCTGAGCTCTGTGAGGGGACTTTAGTCTTCCTCTCTTTGGAAGGTTCTTCTCTTCCAGGTCCAGTTCTCCACTGTTCCATGTGGTCTCCATGATGGTTCTTCCTGAGGTTCCTGATGTTGAGCCCAAACCCATAAATTGTTCTGTAATTCTTTCTTCAGATCCTGGGATGGTCAGCTTCTGGTTTAGATCTATGAATATTCAGTATCTTATTTGTCAGACAGGTTCTGGTGAAACCAAACCATGACTGAGTCAGTAGATCCGTGAATTAACAAGTTTCTGTTGCTTCTTCACAGGAGTCTGAGGATCTTAGAGCTTTCGTCACTGGACAGACCCACAGGGAGGAAGACTTTTAGTCATTCATCTGTGGGGTTCTGGTTCTGACTGCTTCGACCGCAGTGTTACCCAGTGTACTTGATAATCCCAAGTATTCTGGTTCTGACCCTGTGGACGGTTTCTCTTTCAGGGGTTCTGGTAGCCGGTGGATTTGGGAACTTCTGCACGGAGGCCACAGGGTTCTCCCGCCTGTTTCCGGGTCTGAGGTCTCACCTTCTGATGCTGCCGTTCTGGTTCCGAGTGCCGTTCTTCAGGGACTACATCATGTGTGGAGGTCAGTGTTCTGGCTAATGTTCTGTTTCCTTCCTAACCTGTTTGGATCCATTGAGCACCCAGGACCCCTGGGTGCACCATGTTGGTGACTCCTGCTCTACAGTCTACCTGTGAACCAAGACTGGATGGGTACTAGTTCCCACAGGCAGACCTGAGTGGAAACCAGGAACCTGTAAGTGGATCCTGATGTTTCTGGTTCTGCAGGAACCTTTAATATCTCTATCCTTAACAACATCAACAGATCTATGTTTCTGGTTCCTCATCCAGTTTGGGTTTTAGAACTCTGATATATTTGAGTATAGAAACAGAACAACCCAAAGCATCCAGCAGAACCAGAACCAGAACCAGACTGAACATCTGATCATTAACCCTCCCGATATCTGACCTTTGTCCTCTTTGCCCTGCAGCAGGACTTGAGCTAACATTATCATTCCACTAATCGTCTATTGCCTGCTAAAAGCTTGTTTGTATATTGTTCTGTGAACACGCCCCCTTCTGGCTGTGTGTTAGAACAGCAGAAAAACGTGTGAATGGAGCTCAACTCTTCTTGGTCTGACAGATAATTCTGCATATAACTGGAATAAATTCAGCTTCTATTGAAATATTAGAGTTTATTAACAAAATTCTTTTAGGTCCAAGTCGAACAGATTTCAATTCTAAACAAGTCGTCAAAAGACTCTTCCTACTTCCAGTCGTCACTCAGGGATCATTCATGGTGCAGCATGACGATCAGCAGCGTGTTTGATCAGACCATTAACCAGACAGGGAGGGTCGGTGGCATCTAAAAACATCTAAGAACATCTTAGAATGTCTTGGAACATTTTAGAACACCCCTACTGATATGAAAGGCTGTTCCTTAAACACTAAAAGTAAAGGATGTGTAAAACCGTGTGATTTAATGTAAAATCTTTATCTATAAAATCTGTAAAAGAAAAATGACACTTCTGTTTTCTTCTTCCAATTCTTACACAATTTACACGGTCAAAAACTGTATTGCTCCATGTCTAAACACTCAGTCCAGTTTGTTACAATGGAGCACAACAGGAAGTGAGCCTTTCAAAATAAAACCAAACCTCAATAAAATGACCTGAACAAATATCAGTCCCTCCACTGAGCACAACAAAAACAAAAGGTAAACTATAATACAAATAACTTAAATATTTTCCATTTATGGCTCAAAACATTCCGGCTCCTAATTGTATTGGCAGGATGTATAACAATTACAATTTAAAAAGAGCCATAAAGTTATTAACCTAACAAAATATCTATCCAGGTCTTGCCTTTGAGACAACTAACAGTCTTTTCTTACTCATTCTGCTTCCTGTAATAGACAAAGTTTATTTATAGGTTTGTCTAACAAACTAGACTTGGTTTGAAGTCAAACCCATCGCACAATTCCCCTGGAGTCCGGGAAGGTCTTTTGGATTCTTCCAGTCAACCAAGCGTTTCGTGGGGCTGAACTGTCAACAATGCCATCTCTGCCGCTCTTGTAGCAATGGAAGATATTCCTTTGTCCACCTTGACCAAAACAAGTCGGCCATGTATTGGGTCTGTCTCCATCTTCGACGTGAGTATGTATCATTACTGTCAAACAATCCTGGAGGAAGGATCGGCTGTTTCTTCAACAGCAGAAGATGATTTGGGGTCAAAACCTCCAGGTCATTTGGATCCTCTGATGCAGCAGTCAAAGGATGATCATTTATGATTGCTTCCACCTCAAATAATAGGGTGTGAAGACGATCATCATCTAATGTTTGTTGCTTCAAAACAGAGTTCAACACCTTTCTGACAGTACGAATCTGTCTTTCCCATATTCCACCTTGATGAGAGGCAGTTGGTGTGTTAAAGGTCCATGAGATACCCTTTGGCATCAGCTCTTCTCTTATTTTAGAATGATCCAGCTCAGTTATGGCTTCTTTAAGCTCCTTTTCAGCGCCAATAAATTGATGCCATTATCTGAGTGCAGAGTACAAACTTGACCTCTTCTACATATAAATATTCTGCCGGCATTTATTCATGATGGGGTATCCAAAGAGTGAGCAACCTATATGTGGACTGCCCTCAGTGCAAAGTAATGTAAAGTGTAAAGTATGTAAACATTACACCATAGCGCTTCACTATGCTGCATCCCCTTTTCACAGCAAAAGGTCCAAAGTAGTCCACTCCCACATGTGTGAACGGAGGCTTGTCTGGAAGTACACACTCCTCCAATAAGTCTGCCATTTTCTGGACTGCAGGCTTTGCATGTATTTTTTTTTGCATGTGATGCATTTCGATATTATTGTCCGGGCTGCCCTGTTCAGTCCTGGTATCCAATACTGCTGCCTGACCTTTGGAATCAGCTGGTTCCTTACGCAGTGACCATTTTGTCTATGTCTATGTTGCAGAATTAGCCTAGTAATGTGATGTTCTTTGTGCAACACAGTTGGACATCTCGCTTCCTCTGGCATGGCTGATTTGTTCAATCGACCTCCTACTTTGATGATGACATCGTGCAGAAAATGATCTAATTTGGAAAATTGATTGAATCTCTTTACATTGGAATCCTTACCTAAGAGTGAATCAATTCTTTTGGATACATCTCTCTTTGAATGTGACGTATTAGCACCACTTGCATCTTTCAGGTCCTGCACAGACAAAGGTTTTCTTTTCACTGACTTTCTCAGTCCCATCATTTCTTCATGCACTTTCTGGGACTGCTTCAATGTTCCTGTCTCTTTCAGGACAGCAATCTCTATACTCTTTTCACTTGTCAACAAGGTAGTGAAGTAGGTCTTTCATGCATAGCATCCATGCAACAGCTTTTCTCAGTTTGTGCCAGTCAGAGTAGTATTCCACCAGCTTTTTCATAGGTGTAACTTCAGCCATGGTCAAGAGACTGACTGGCTTTTTGATCTCACTGTCCTCTTCCATGGTGATTGGTATATCAGGTCTTGTAGGCAACTCAGATTCCGCCTCATAAAGGAAACTAAAGTCCTTGGCTGGTACTCTGACTTGGTAAAACATTGCCTCTATATCGGTCATCAGTGTAATCTTGTCCTCTCTAAACCTTATCAACACTCCATTCAAAGTATTTGTGAGGTCTGGGCCTTGAAGTAACTGGTTCTTCAGTGAAACTCTCTGATATGTTGCAATGCAGTCAAAGACAACTCTGATCTTCTTTTTTTGGATGTTACACCCCATGAAGTGGGATGTTCCACACCTCCGTCATTGCGCGGACTGTCTGCAGGCACCTTGTCAGCATAACCCTTTGCTACAATGTCAGACATGTAAGCTTTATAGTAAGCATGACTATAAAGGTTCTTTATGAGCCTTTTCTTGAGATTGATGGCTCTCTGCTCAGCTAGACCGCGATTATTAGGCATCTTCAGAGACTTGTTCTTAAATGGGAGACTTATACAGTAATGTACATTAATGAACTGACAAGACTGTTCCACATGATTCATGAACTGCTGATCATCTTGTGACATCTGTTTTGTCTTTACAGCTATGCTTTGTGAAATCCCAATTATATTGCTGTGTCAGCAATTCCTCAATGCTTGCCACTGCATCCTGTTCACAGTTAACCTTTGCAACTCATTCTCACCGTGTGGAACGTCCTCTTCTCCCTTCACAGGACCATTGACAATCCATCCAATTGATGTTTTCACTGCATATGGACAATCTCCCTGGCTGTTGATGACTTTCCATGGCTCTATTGCTTTGTGATCATTAGCACTGTTCAACAGACCAATTTCTTCCTTGATACTTGGAAGATGGACCTCATCCAAATATGACCACTTCCGGAGGTCTTTCTGATCTGGAATGTTAGCCCTTTTGACAGGAATTTCATGTTGTGTGAACACTGAAGGTAGATCAATGTATTTTTCTTCCAGTTCTGACAGGATGTGACTATGGACAAGCTTCTCCTGTCCCATAGTTCGGTGCAAAATCTCAGTCTTTCTGCCTCTTAAGTTCAGCGCTCTCCTGATCTTCTCTGTGCAAAACATAGCTGAGTTGCCAGGATCTCTGAAGGTGTATGTCTTTGTGCCTTTTTTGTATTTGAGTTTTACCGGAACAATGGCCAAACCTTCTTCTTTGCTTCCGGCCCAAGTGTATCCACACATCTCCTGGCTTACAGCTGTAGTGCTCTGAGTTTCAGAAGGGATGTTTCTTTCTTTTTTATATGATGTCTTTTCTTCTCTTTGTACATGTAGGATGCTTTGATGTTCCCACAAACATACCTGAAATGTCAGTGCTCTTGAACAATCTTTACTCAAATGACCTTAAACAAGGCATCCAAAACACAAACCTTTAGATTTCAAATATTCAATCTTTTCCTTGTGTGCTTGCTTCTGGAATGTTTCCCAATTGTCCAGACTGTGGTTGTTGTCACAGTACAAACGGTTATTCCGAGATGCTTTGGCATTATCAGTCTTTGTGATTTGGTTTGACTGTGAAATTTTCTGTGTCAACACTTGTAGCAAAACTGCTGCTCCTTGGTGTATTTTTGTTTGCTTTCCACACAAAACAGCCTTTTTTTGTTGTTTTGTAGATAGACTGACTTCCTGGAGATCACCAAACAATGGATCTGAGATGGTCTTTGTTTGTCTATCAATCTAATCTACCAGATCTTTGAACCTCCCTCTTCTTCCTCTGGCTTCCTGCATTTGAAATGCCACATTGTGCCATCACTCCCTCATCTTATATGGCAATTTGGACAGAATGACTCATGTTTGTTGGGTTGTCCATTTCTGTCATTTAGTCAACATCTTGCATCATGTTTCAGCAACCAATCAGGAAGAGAGAATAAGCGTTTAAGCCCTTAACATCATCTGCCTTTATTTGTGGTAATTTTAAAGCCTTCTCGGTGTAAGCCATGGCTATTTTTAAATTATCGGCATATTGCTTATTAAGCAGCTATCTCTGTAGCCTCTCTCTGGGGTCATGTGTTCACAGCTTCTCACCAGATCTTGTGGCTCTCCACGTGTATATTGCTCCAGAAAGAAAAGAGTTTATCTTTCTAATTTTCTGTGTTGTTTTCAATAGCGTTGTCAAATGCTCTGATAAAAGACGTATATGCAAGTGGATCACCTGAAAACACCGGAATGTCTTTCTTGGGCAGCAGTGACAGGCTTTGCTGCTTGACCAACATTTCAGTGATCAGGTTCTGATGATGCATCACTTCATAAATCTTGTCACCCGTAGATCCTGAGGACCTGTAGGCGGAGCTCCATCTGAGTGATCCTGATGACACAAATATGCCTGAGGTGAATGTTTTGTGACACTAGCAGACACATTATCAATTAGATGATCTTCCTCCTCTTCATCATTTGCTGTCATTGGAGCATGGACTTCATGTACAAGCTGTGATCTTGGAAGACTTGATACAGGTTCTTCCAGCCTGTATTTTGAAATATTCATGCATGGCATCTCGGGGATTTTCATGCTTCTGGAAAACCCTGAGCTTAGCAGTAGAGGCTGCTATTGCAGTTTCAATCTCCAGCTCCTCCAACTCAGCCTTTAGCTTTGCTTCCTGTAGTTGCCTTTTTCCTTTTTAGCGATTCAGCTTGTGCTAGAAGAGCTGCTCCTTTAACCTCCTCTTTCATACGAGCCACTGAACTAGTGCTCGACACATCTGAAGAATTTTCAGTGCTTGAACTCAATCTGCTCTTACATCTTTGACGACGAAGATCAACTGTCACAGAAACACTGTCATGTGGGGTAACCTCTTCATTCTGAATGTCTTTTACATTCCAGAATTCATCCTTCTGTCTCATGCTAAAATTGCTTAATACTAGCTGCCTTTGACTCGTACCCGTCACACTGATCTGTGTTGGCTTCATCTTAAGATAACATCAGTGCAACATTGTTGTTCAGCAATATGAACTCTTTATGCAGGTTGTAAAAACATCGAAGTGTTTCTGATTCCACTTTATCAACATGCTCTTCATTATTTGTCATTGCGTCTATTTCCTTAATTTTAGCTGTAATCTGAGCAATTTTTGTCCTTCTTTGACTGATAAGCCTGTTAAGTTTCTCCTCAAGTGCCTTTTGTCTGTATTTTGGCTCCCTCTTTTGGTCACCCGCCTACATTGCGTCTGATGCAGCAACAAACAACCTTTTCTCCTCCATACTTTAGGCTCAATGTCCAATATTTATTTATTTATTTCTTTCAGACTGTCAAACGTTCATAAAAGGCTTTTATAGTCTATAAACGTTAAAAAAAACTTTTTCAGCTCTTATGTCTTCATTCAAACGACTTATGCAATGTAAATGGGAGCTCCCTCAGTTAGCATAGTTAGCTTCTTCATTAGCATGTTAGCTGGTTATTTACTCACAGCAATCCAATTCTTGTGAAAGGCTCTTAACCTCTCGTTCCTCCACTCTGTTTCCCTCTTTCTTCAATGTCCTTTTATCATCTTGGAGCATTTTTTGACTAATGTTATGGCAACAGCTCCAATATCTGTGCCGTTCCTTAAACACTAAAAGTAAAGGACGCGTGAAACCGTGTATTTTTAACATAAAATCTTTATCTATAAAATATGTAAAAGAAGAATTCCACTTCTGTTTTCTTCTTCCAATTCTTACACAATTATAGGTCAAAAACTGTATTGCTCCGTGTCTAAACAGTCAGTCCAGAGTTTTTTTTCTCACCATGCGGGTCGGACAGGAAGCGAGCCTTTCAAAATAAAACCAAACCTCTCAATAAAATGACCTGAACAAATATCAGTCCCTTCACTGAACACGACAAAAACAAAAGGTAAACCATCAACAAATAACTTAAATATTTTCTATTTATGGCTCTAACGGTGACCTCTGATCTGACTGGATGGAAAACGCCCAGCATCATCAGCTATGGGGTAGGAACTGGTCCCAGGCTGGAAACATCCCATGGCTCCCCTAGGAGACCAGTCTGAGAGGAACCATCAGACTGATGATGTTGAACAGACTCTGGGTTTGGACCTTAGAACTGGAGTCAGTTTAGATCAGCACGAGCAGCTCCAGATTGCTCTGACCTCTGGTGACCTCTGAACTGTAGCACACATGGCAGCGGTAGGATCTGGACCATGTGAGCAGTTTCATCACAGCTCCAGGGTCCAGGTCCAGACTGTGTCCACAGAGGAAGTAGGCTGCAGGTCAGGAGGAGGAGGAGGAGGCAGCAGGCTCTCTGATTGGCTGGCTGGACTCTGAACAGGAGCTGTAGCCATGTGGCCACTCAAAGGATGGAAACCAGATGACATGATGGTGACACCTGGTGGCTGCATGAGGCACTGCAGCAGACTGATTTTGGTCTGAGTGGGGGAAGGAGTTGATCAGCAGAGGATTCTGGGTAAACCAACAGTTTAAATCAGTAGTTCTAACTTCTTTTCTTCATGTTTTCTTCCCATGATTTCCTCTCAGTTAAAAGTATAGATGATTGGCCAAAAGTTGAATTTAAAATAACTGATAAAATAAAGTTTTAAAACTTTGACTTAATCATTTAATGAGATCGTTTCATTCTGACACATTTTATTTTTTCCAACTCAACTAAAAACATCATAAATATGTTGCTTGGAAGCTGGTAAGGAATGGAAATAAATACAACATAAAATGTTATTATAAACCTGCATTTATAAACTGCAGCTCTCCTGAGAAAGCTTCATGGAGAGGTAGCGAAACATCTTCAAATCTTGGAAACCAAGTCCAGTGGATATTTTTTGAATTTTTATGGAAAGGTCTTCTGAATAACTCCCCTATAATCACATTTTAGACACATCACATTTAAACTGAAAGAATTGGGAACAAAAATTATAGTCAGACTGACTGAATTAGTTTTGTTTTCATCCAGACACCTGCTTTGATGAGCTCTGATAGCTCAGACTGAAAAC
>NW_015153123.1:0-1510 GCF_000732505.1 Cyprinodon variegatus | reverse complement strand
CATCCTGTTGTTTGATGAGGAAAAGCAGAACGTTAGAGATTGAACAAACAGATTTTGCAGAGAGGGAGAATGGAGATAGAATGAAGCAGAATGATGAAAAAGGGGTCCCTATGTCCTCCAGCAGTCTAAGCCTATAGCAGCAGAACCATAGAAATAGCTCAGGATAACTTTCTGATTGGTGCTGATGTCTTCTATTTCCCCTCAGGACTGGTGTCCAGCTGTAAGTCCAGTCTGTCCCATCTGGTCAGCCGTCCTGGAGGAGGAAACGTGGCGGTGATTGCAGTGGGCGGAGCTCCAGAAGCTCTGGATGCTCGACCCGGGGCTCTGACTCTGCAGGTAGGTCCATATTGTCACATCTTTCCCAGGTGACTGAACCAGAAGTCCATCCCAGATCCCAGTAATGTTAGTCTGGTCGTTTGTGAAGAGGTTGTTGGATCAGTAACTTCTGTAGCTCTGATAGAGGTTGCTGGTTGAACGGATGGTTCAGAATAACAGAACTGGATCAGAACCTGACTCATTATAATTTTTGACCATTGACACTGGATTGATCAGTTTTTCTGGTTTTCAGGTGAAGAACAGGAAGGGCTTCATCAAACTGGCCCTGAAACACGGGTGGGTGGAGCCTAATCAGTGGGCGGGCCTAGCTGCATGCCTGATGTCTGTTCATTAATGCCAGTTTGTGGGTTCTCATGTGTTTCAGTGTCTTTCTTTGACATTCCTTTTTGTGCAGAGCTCAGCTGGTTCCAGTCTTTTCTTTTGGAGAGAATGAGCTGTTTGATCAGATGGAGAACCCAGCTGGATCTCCTCTGAGGAGGCTGCAGGTCCACAGCACACCACCCAAACACTGACAGAACCCCAGCAGGGTCATGTTCTCCACATTTATCAGCTGTGCTGCTGCCATCAACACCTTTGTTTCTAGATGTTTGAGCTTGGCCTGTTTTCCAGTGTAGTCCTGTTTCTCTGACTGTGACTAACTGGATGTGCTCTCCAGTTAATAAGACAATTGCTTTGTCTTATTTTAAGTGTATATTATCCAATTATCTTATTTTAAGAGTAGAAATACTCATTCCATTGGCAAACTATCTCATTTAACTACTCAAATTAAAGCTGCAGTCTGTTACATTGAGAAGAGAGCAGACTTCGACCGAAAATATGAAGAAATACAGGTTTCACGCCAATCCCCCACCCTCTCTGCTTCACTCATGCCCCACCTCTAAGCTCCACCCCTCTCACAGCATCTGCGCGGCTACCGCATGCGCAGTGGCGGATCTAGACTTTTATCCTTGGGGTAGCAAGGGGGTGGCCGAGTGTATTTTAGGGGGGCAATGGTTTATACTTAAAAATAACAAAGTTTATGCACTAGCGTTAATGTCGCAGCAGAAAACACCAACCGTCTGTAAGCAATCGAGTGCTGTATACCTGTTCATGTCAAGTTATTATTCACTATCATTTATTTCTACATGGACTTACAGATGTTGGTCCTGTCTTATGTTCTTCTTTGACATGTCAT
>NW_015153122.1:16220-17730 GCF_000732505.1 Cyprinodon variegatus | reverse complement strand
CATTTGCATAACAGTAAGCAGATTATTCACAATTACTGCACTTCGAAATGACAAAAAGTATATTTCACTCGAGGAAAAAGCAAACAGGCTTGATATTTCTAAGTTTATAATTCTTTTTTCTCCTTTTTGAAGACTTTCCCGTCAGACTGCTTTCTCCACTTCAGGGTAACTCCACTCACTCCTTTCTCCGCAAGTTTGCTCTTGAGCTGTAGCATAAAAGTGGAAGACATAAAAAACTATAATTTCAAGATCAAATTGAATAAAAAAATGAATAATTACTCATTTCAAACCTGCCTTTGTCAGGATTTTCTCTTTTAGAACAGGGTCCTCCATATCCACCGGGTCCTTGAAGTGAAATCTAAGCTTCACTACCTGTTGTCCGACGACTGTTTTAAAATAAGGGACAGCAGTAACACCCCCCCCCCCAAAAAAACATCATAAATCATTAATTAAATTATTGCGAGAATATTAACAAATACTGTAATTATATTATCACAGCTTATCCTTGAACTCTTGAATAAAGATGTAACCTTTAATTCAAATTTCCTGACATAACCCATAAATTCATTAAATTATGGATAATGATTGCGGGTTAGATTAGAAAATAATTTCAAAGAAATTATCATATCTTATATTTCTATAGCTTGGCCCCTCCCTCCCCCTATCTCCAAGCATCAAATGACAACCATCACCAAGACTTATATAATGTGGTTTCACTGGCTTTGGTTATTAACACCCAATTTCGCCCAATTTAGGCCCTAAATCTATAGACAGCCATCCTAAACTGCTCCGCAACATATTTTCGCAACATATTCGAACATAAATTTGGTAAATATAAGAGGAACATCATAGTTTGGTTCAAAGGAAGCATTGCAGTTATATTATAATTTAGTTTCTTGTTCAGTAGACAGTAGCCTCGTGAGACCATCCTGATCTCGCGAGCTTTCAAGGTTTCACTCGCAGATCAGTCTGGAGACTCTCCGTTAAAGAAAATTTGGAGCCGTTCACCAAACGAACGTCCAATCAGCGTTGGCTTTGAGGCGGGTNCTGTGTGGATCCCTTCCTGTGGGCTTCTGTCTCTGTTGGGATCCAGAGGTTTGCCCACCAGAGGGCACCGTGGATCCTCTCCTGGGAGCTGGTTCTCTGCGCTCAGCTGATTCCCATCAGCTCTGCTGATTAACCTCTCCCTATATAAGCTGAGTCATAGCTTCTCTCTGAGCCGGATCGTTGCCATGCCTTGCCGTTGTCATTGTCATTGTCATAGTCCTGTCCTTGCCATGGAAGCAAACCTGTGAACCTGAAGGTTTGTAAATCTTTGTTTCTGTAAACCTGTGAACCTGACCTGCTCTGTCTTCTCTGCCTTCCAGGGCAGAACCCTGTGTGGATCCAAATAAATATTGGACTTTAATCCTGCCTGAGTTTTCTGTGAGTCTGCATCTGGGGCTAGAAATCCTGCTAAATCATGACAGAACGATCCGGCCAACAGACTAGCCCAGCAGACTCCTTCCAC
>NW_015153122.1:12206-14166 GCF_000732505.1 Cyprinodon variegatus | reverse complement strand
AGCAGCTAACGGACTCTGCTGAACAAACTATCTCCGGACCCAACAGTTTCCCTCTAAAGGCTTTAACCAAGGACCCTCAAGGTACAAATCAGAAACTGTCAGAATCAAACTCCTCTGAGCAAACGCTAACTGAACTGTCTCCCACGCAGACTCCAGTGAACCAGTTCCCCAGGCCTGAACCAGAACCCGTGGTTGACTCTGTGCTTGTGACAATAAACATTGTTAAACCTTTTTACTTCTATTTCCGTCTCCGTGGTGTTTTGCATAACTGGGTCTCACTAGTGAACCCATCATGACAGGAAGGGCTTTATATACTGCATGCATCATTTAGGTAGTTAACAATGGGTTACTTCTTGAGCTCCGAGAGTTTTTTACTGTCGCTTTGGACGGAGATTAAGTGTTGGGGCCGATATGATCTAAGGAGGGCCGGCCCTCGCAGGCTGAAATTAGAGAAATTAGGGCCGGCCAACCGGGGAAAACGCCTTGTATCACAGATTACCTGACTGAGCCTGGCTCGATCTCACCTTTACTTTGCTCATCTATAAGCTCTAACTGTTATCTTTGGATGAGCTGCCAGGACCGGCCACTGCTGTTCCAGTTGCTGTGGCTGTGCTAGGACCTGTTTGTTTCTCAAACTGCTCAATGTTGGCAACTAACAGCTTTTTTGGGTAACATAATTCCCCCCCAGGTCATTTAATCCAGGCTTAGGTCATTGCGATCGTTGTCAGGCAGACTAAAACGTTTTTGTGCCTCCAAGAGGGTTGGAATGTCTAACACGCTGGGTGGACTGTACATAATGTTTATTTTCTAATTTCATTTCTTCTGTTAATTAGATGTTATCCAATTCATGCGAAATAATAAAAATCGCAAAACATAAACAAAAATAAAGAAATAAAAAGCAATTTAACATCACTGGTGAGGGACTTTTGTAAAATAATAATTACGTCTTTGTTTTGTAATTATTAATATATAAATAGAACTGGGTTATCAAAGTAAAAAGAAAAAGTTTTAGAGAGATATCTATTTATAGATATCTATTTCTAAATGCCAGATTTCAGGACAAAAATACTATTCATCAGCTTCTTATTTTCTCTTTTGGATTTTGAAACATACTCACCATGAGGATCATAACAGACAAACGGTAATCTTGTTTCACAGGGTAAAAGCTTCCATCTCCCTGAGCTCCCAGTAGATGTAGCACCACATACGACTGTCCTCAAGTTCAAGCGAACAACACCAGAATCCCAGTTGGTAAAGAGGAAGCTTCTCCCGTCAGACCAGTGAAGATCTGGATCTCTATATAGACCAATCCATGTTTCGTCACCATCAGGTTTCAGGCTCTGGACCTGCTGGTCCTGTGTGCTATCTTTTATGGTGGCCAGGTCAATAAAGTTTTCCCTGCAGTGGATCTGAGCATTGGACCAATTCATCGGTGTATTCACATAAACATAATCAGGGTCCGAGCGTGAACCTGTTATGACGACAATAGAGGATAAAGTTAAGTAGATGTTCTATGACTTATAGTAATGCTTCAAAGAATGTGTGTCATAATTGATAGCTTTGCCTGTGTAGCACGAAAATGGTCGACTTTCTGTGCAGTTATCATCAAACCAACTCCCAGAATCATATGATCCCACACAAAAGTCATCGGAATAATGCCATGATGGTTGATATTCTCTCCAGTTTCTGTAGTCAGCTCCACTCCCAGTGTAACCATCTGACCATTTCCAGTCGATTTTACTGAACAGACCAATCCAGACGTCAGAGCTGTGTCCAGCAGATGTAAGATTTTTATTAAATTGGTTCTGTTCCTCAGAGTTTAGGATGGTGGCCAGGTCTGTGTGCTTCTGTCTGCAGTAGGTCTGAGCTTCAGTCCAATTCAATAACTGATTAACAAAATAGTACTGAGGGAGGATGCAGGTGGAGAGGACCACGCAGTCTGGAAGATAGATTTAAAAAT
>NW_015153122.1:10258-11704 GCF_000732505.1 Cyprinodon variegatus | reverse complement strand
TTTCTTTCCAAAGCAAGTTTTTACATACATGGAGCTATATCATGGACACTCTGATGTTTTCATTTCTCAAATCAAATATAGTCAGAAACTTAGTTTGACAAAGCTGCAATACTTAGACCTTAGTTGAAATTTTGTAGTGTGCTGTAGTGAAACAACATAAACAAACAAAGTTGGTCTGAAAACTTTCTAGAATAAGTAAACTATATCAGGAAAGGAGGCGCAAACGGTTCTTTGGACCTTTCACAATGGCTCCTGATAATAAATATTCTAAAAAGAACCATCTAAATCCAGGTTTGAGCTGTCACATTTCATCTTCTCTTTAAGAAAATGTATCTATCCTCTTTTTTTAGTAATGTTTTGATCACTAGAATTAATATTGTGGTTATTTGGAGCATGTGTTCTCAACTTTTTAAATTCTTTTATTTTAAAATAGAAATAACGCAATTTTTACATTCTTTATAATAACACAATAACAGCATCTGCTAAACTTTAACAAAACACATCGCAAAAACAGCTAATCTTTAATTTTAAACAACTATGTTTTCCTGAGTACAGAGCCCCTAAAGGGACATAGATGGGAAAAAAATACACTTTTGTTAATATTGCAAGATCCCACAAATGTGTGGCAAAATCCCGCAAAAGGTTTTCCTATGTCAGCGAACCAGACAAAACAGACACACAACAGTGGAGGCGCAAACTGCACCACTACTAAAGGATAATATGCCCTTATGTGAGCTACAACCAGGGAGGATTTTTTGGAGCAGTTCTTAGTTTCTAAACAAGTCCCAAAAGAGGGTATTCATGAATGAAGAGAAACAAGGTCCATATACAATCCATTCAGTAAATAACGTAAATTTAGCAACAAAGCATTCGAAGTTGTAGTGAATACTATGCTGTCGTAACCTAATATTGCTAATATCAGCAGACTTGTAGAAATGCATAATTTTTTCATTTTATTATAGTGAATGCATCATTTGTAGCCTAATAACAATGATAACATGATCTCACAAAACTTGGGTTAGAGGATGAAACTGGTTACCATGGTAACTTTGGACGTCCTATCTTCTTCGTGCATACTGTAGACTGAAAAGTCTGGTTGATTTTCATATCAGAAAACCTGTATCGTCATATCCAGCTGGTTATGGTTCCTTACCAGTTATTGACCGTAGTGTAAAGTTAGTGAAATGATTAGAGCTGATGGTTTTGAGGCACAGGTGGCTTAAAGGGCAAGTCTTGTCCTGTCAGTTTTGCTTGAAGTTTAATTTAGTAAAGTAACCCTTGCAAGCACTCGAACACCTTTCCATTCTGCACTTCCTGACTATTTTTTTAAGCATCAGAATAAAAATACAGAATGAATAAATAACAAGTGGATAAAGATCCTTGACAGAGCACTATTTTTTTTACTTTATTAGAATGAATACCTTTCTGAAACTCATTAATTAATGT
>NW_015153122.1:6401-9431 GCF_000732505.1 Cyprinodon variegatus | reverse complement strand
AGTTAAATAGCTCAACCAGCACAGGGTCAGCTTTTAGCTTCATTCAGGTTGAGATAACCTGGACACAAAACTTATTTGGCCTATGAAATGTGAAGCCTAAACCACAGGAGAAGTTTTTAAGTTTTCCACGTTGAATCAAGGAATCCTTATCTTTCAAATTAAATAGTGCATTAATTGCAGAGATTATTGCAATTGTTTTAATGCACAAAAGTGGACTTTGCGTCAGAACGTTTGTCAAGACAGTATAATTCAGTATAATAAAATTAAAACTTTTCAAGATCAATATGTGGCTGCATTGAATAAGTTAATACCATGGAATACACAAATGGCATTTAATATGTGCTAAACTAAATTTCGGATTATCTTGATGCATCTCAGTAATCCAGGTAGAAAACTAAATAAGACATTTTTTAGATTTCAGGCACGATTATCTCTCTCTCTCGTTATTACAGGTATACAAGGCAGTGTTGCGCATAATGACTGATAAGCAAATGACAAAATAACCTCATATGGTGACAGAGTAGCTGTGCTAGCACACTCTTTTACAGAGATTGAAATATAAAATAGAGGCACGCAAAATGAAACAAAGAAAAGAGGATCACTGAGTGGAACCCCAGATGAACTCCTGATGATGACTCCTGGAAAACCAAGTGACAGTCCGCTCCTTTACTCCTCTGGGTCCAATTTATGTCTGCTCTCCAACGAGTTCTCTCTTCTCTGGATTAAACCCCCACAAACTGAATCCAAGAATGAACCAAGAGCCCCCCAAAAGTGAGTGCCTCTCCAGCAATATTCAAGCCTCAGTCTATTTTCCCACTGTCCCTGAACTGATCACTGTGATCTCCCCTTCAGAGTTTCCGGTTCCGGTTCACCAGTCCGAGTTCCAGCATTGTTTCCCCACAGAGTTTCAACCTCCATCAGTGTTTGCTAACCTGCAATAAACCTGTTAAACTTTTACCCTTGGTCTCTGAGTGGTTCTCTGCATGTGGGTCAGATCTTTAAAGCCCATTATGACAGAAAACACAAGTGATGTCACTTTACCACAACCAGGCTCCTTGTTTGACGAGGTACATACACTTCTGTGGGATTCTGACGATGACGTTGTGGTTGTGAATTTAAAACATGTTGATGAGGATGTCACACAGGTAATGTTTTGTTTAGAATTTCTTAATAAAAATTTATTTTTTTAATTTTGATATCACATGTTTGGTGGGTTATTTAAAACAAATACTAATTGTTATCTTTAATAAAATTGGGAGTCAGTTGAGTTCTTTTTATTTATTTCCAGAGATTGTGCAGTAATTGTAACTCTGATTTATGATTTTATTAACTGTTGTGCCTCTACTATGCAAGTTCTTTCATTTTATCATTCCTAAAACTTAAGCTGACTTTTTAACATTGTCTGAAGTGTTAATGATTTTGACTAGAAGGAATAAAAAAAATAAAAAAAATAGATAATTGATTTTAGGGTAACTGTATCTGCTGTCTTTTATTGTATTCTACAGAGCACAAAGGTGGGTGGAGCACCTACACAGGTGATACAGCTTCTACTCCCTTCAGGTGACGGCCTACCTATACTAAGCAAAACTGCCCAGGTAAGACACACCACTTCAAAAAAATTTATGTTATCAGTGTTAACTATTATTCGGGTAGGAGATCTCAAATTTTGAACAGAAAGCAGTTTGAAGGGGGAGTGTTGTTCTAGTGGTTAGAGCAGTGAGCTTCTGCTCTGAGAAGGTTGCAAGTACCTGGTTCGATCTCCACAGCCTCCACTTTGGGTTCCTGAGCAAGACCCTTAACCCCACACTGTATCGTAAAGTGGCAGCCCACTGCTCCCTAAGGGTTATATGAAGAAGTAAACTTCTCAAATGCGAGATCAATAAAGTTAAATTATTATTCAATTATTATTATTAAAAAGATGTTTGAGATCAAGGCCATGAGAACTCAGGGTGCTGAGGGTGCTACAGAACCCCTTAGTGGGGAGAACTAAAAATTGTTAGCGAAAATAAAAAAATATAAATAAATATCTTATCTACCTCCCAATATCTTCCAATTTTTTGTGTATTTTCCCTTTGAGTATAAATGTGACATAATTATAAATAAATAGGCTATAGTTTTAGCTTAGTTGGAACTCAAATTTCACCACTTCGGGACATTAAAGGAATTCTTGTCTTGGAGTGTTTTCTCACTTGCAGCTTTATGTCAATTTAAATTTAGATTAGCTTAAATTTGGTTCTGTTTGGGTCAGTATGAAAACACAATCGGACTCTAATGCACAATAAACTGGAGTAGACTGAAGAGCCCAGCTTTGCATTTGACTAGCAGGCTTAAAAAACATCCAGAGGATTTACTATGTTTTGGGATGATTTTTCTACCTGGATTATTAAGATGCATCAAGATGAAACAATGTGTCATTTCCACATTTAGAGCCGCACTACAGTGCGCACTAAATGTGTGAAAACTGTTTATACTGTTAAAACACATTACAGTGCAGTATTCTATCTTATTTTTTTTTTTTAAACTCTTTATTATTATGTTATTCTTATAACACGTGTGTGACCATATTTTCTATTTTTTGCCGCTGTAAACACCAGAATTTCCCCATTATGGGACAATACAGAAATTTTCTATTTGTAACCTTGGGACAAACATGTCAAAACCTAGGATACTTTGGCCTCTGCTTTATTCATTGACAATTCTGATTTTAATGTGTGTTTCTTGTTCTTCTAGCTCAGGGGTCGGCAACCCAAACTGCTCAAAGAGCCATATTGGACCAAAAAAAAATAAAAAATCTGTCTGGAGCCGCAAAAATGTAAAAGTCTTATATAAGCCTCGTATAGCAACACGGGCTGTAAGTGTATTATCCCACTATAGAAAATGACTATATGGGTTTGCATATATAATAAGCATTCACGATTAAATGTTTATCCTGAAGCAAATGTCACATAGTAGCCTGAGGTGACCGAGGAACAGTGAACGCTCCCATCGCACACCGCTTCACCGAGCGCCGCTTCACCACCTTCACTGCGC
>NW_015153122.1:3294-6312 GCF_000732505.1 Cyprinodon variegatus | reverse complement strand
ATCTTTTGCCTTTATTTGCTTTATTTGACAGCAGCATAAAGAATATGACTTTAAGCTATTGATGATGCTGGAGTGTCAAGAGAGGTGAACACCTTCTGGGAGCAGTGTGAAGGAGAAACAAAGCGAGTTCCTGGGCTTAGGCCAGATTTTTCTGAGGCTGGATGGGAAGCAGTTGGATGCATTTGGCTGAAAGGATTTGTAGACCATGGTGTTGTGCCTGTAAAGCAATAAATGGCTGTTATTTTAGCATGCATCAATGGAATTGACCATGTTGATACAGACATCCTGATGTCATCATTTCTCAACTACCTCCCTCCCATTGAGAGATCAGCTTTAAAGAAAGGCTCGCCAGGGAACATAAAAAGAAAGTGATCAAGAGACTTGCTTCACCTTTTCACACGGATGGGTTCCCATTTCTTACCTCCAGAGAACAGCATGAAGCCTGCCATAAAACCAATGGCTCACAAAGCCATTCTAAAGGAGCCAAAGTTTATAGTTGATTGCTTCTCCAAACCCATGTCACTTGTATATGGTTGGTATTGGCTTGTTGAAACTACCAGATAAGGAAAGTGTGTTGAGTCTGTATGAGTAAAAGAGGCCCACAGGCAAAAGAGTGATGCAACTGCTTGAAACTATTAAGTTGGTGTTTTCTCAAAGAGAACAAGCAACCTTAAACCATCTCCAACGTTATGTGAAAAATGCTGATCAAGCAAAAGCTGAGAAAATCCTACGCTTCTGCACAGGTTCCTCAGTTATATGTGTTGAGAAGATTATGGTTAGCTTTAATGCTGAAACTGGCCTCAACAGAAGGCCTGTTGCTCATACCTGTGGAGCTACTCTTGATGTGCCATTTACTTACAGTTCTTACCCTGAGTTTGACAACATACTGTCCAGAAATGGACATCATTTGAATTTGGGACCAGTCTTGGTCAGGCCAAACAGTAACTGGCCTCATTGTTTGCTTGATTATAATTTATTTAATTTCTGTATTGTGTTGTCATTGAAACATCTGATGCACTGACATTGTGGTAAGAAATCTTTCATTTCCTTTTCAGTGTGCAATTATAATTGTTTACCAGGCGCAAAAGTACACCTCCATAGTTTTTTTTACAAGGATTTTTATATTTTGAATTATAATAAAAATAAAATGACAGTAGCTTTAATTTCCATCAGGTCAAATCTAACCCGGTTTCTATGCTTAACTTCTTTCCCAAAAAGCATATTAGTGTGATATTCCATTATTTACATAGTTGTTAATCACTGGTAGAATTAGTGATTGTTCCTTTTGAAGTCATGCCAGTTAGTTGCTTATTCAGAAGCAGTTTGAAACTCAATACTGAGATACCTACAAAGTTTTCCTGTTCACAAATGTATCGGCTGAGTTTCTCTGTGTAATATGGCCTTCAGTTCTATAATATACTACTACAACTTTATGCGGTCACATGCATATTTTATGTCATTGCATTTTGGCCAAGAAGTAACCTATAAGCACTGAAATCTAAATGTATCTTTTCTTTTATTGACAAACCAGTCAGATTTGGCAGAGTTCACATTAACTCATGGTTTCACGTTTTACATAATTCATCCAGAAAAAATAAACAGTTTTCTTCTGACACACTAAGATTGTACAATGCTTGGAAGTACTTGGACTGATCCAGAGCAAGGCAGACGAGTTCCAATGTCAAATGATGAAAGACAGCTCATATTTTTAATCACAGTAAAAGAAACAGGACTGCAGTACATTGAAAAACAGGCCAAGCTTCAACATCTATAAACAAAGATAGTTGACAGCAGCACTGCTGATCTTTCTTTCCAGGAAAGAGTCACAGTCAAACGCAAAGAGACCAGATGAAGCTACTATGATGAGATAAAGCAGAGACCTCTGCATTTAACCCACCCGCTGAGGGGGCATCATGAGGCGACCAGGGAGCACTCAGGGCTAAATGGTCTTGCTCAGGGAGGCAGAGCAGCAGTGGGTTTTTAACTCACAATTTATCAAATAAAGGTAAAATGCAGAATGAAGAAAAGTGGACCCTATGTCCTCCAGCAGCCTAAACCTATAGCAGCATAAATGTAGAGAAAATAGCTCTGAATAACCAAAATATTTTGTATGAGGTAGGAGAAAGGTAGAGCAAAGGAGAAATAAGTATGATCTAGCATTGAATTTTTTTCAAACTGTAGCTATGAATGATCACATTTTTCTTTGTTACATATCCTGATAATATCCATATAGAACTAATATGACTGAAACATCCAGGACCTGCAGAAGGTCAAGCTGGAAATCTAGGCAGAGTTTACTTAGATCTTCAGAGCCTTCCCTGGTCATAGTAGAATGGATTACATCAAGGAGAGATAGAACAGGTTACATGAATGTGTCTACACATCACAAAAGACACTTCAGAAGCAATTAGAAATGCTTTTTTTTAATTCTCTTTTTGATTCTGCATCTCCTACTGTTAATGGTAAGCTGGACTTCACAAACGTTTAGATATACCNCACAAACGTTTAGATATACCAAAAAATGTACGCCTGGTATTAAACTATAAGCTGTCAAATCATTATGTTACTACAGTGTTAGCTTTCACTGTTAGTGTTTAAGTTTACAGTTGTTCTTTTGAAGAAATGAAAATTAACTTCTGAAATTAAGGTTCATTTCAAAGAAAGATAAATTGTATTTTTATGCTGTTTAGGCATTTAGTTGATCATCTTTTGTTTACAGCATCTGTTAATCTATGATCAACTTAATGGCTGGTTAAAGTTGTTGGAGGACACGCATTTAGATGGATAACAAGAACTGTGGCTTGACATAGACACACTTTCAGAGCTTGGCCTTGGTAAATGGATAAAGCTAGAATGCAGTGATAACAACAGATAAAGCCTGGCTTTAAATGTTATGCTTGATTTCTTAACCCTGCTTACGTAAAAAAGCCCTCTGACAGAAACAAGATTCCCAAAAGATTTCCAACTCCCCTCAAGGCTGCGTCTTGAGCCACCTGCTGTTCACCCTGATGACACATG
>NW_015153122.1:0-1718 GCF_000732505.1 Cyprinodon variegatus | reverse complement strand
AGAACAGGTCAGGATCAGGAAATCATAAACAATATGGTATGTTAAAAACCCTCTCTCCACTAGTGAAAACAAGAATAAGAAACTCTGTCCTGATAGCTGGATAAAAGCCCCTTAAATAGAGGCAGAAGCAGGTGGATCAGATGACCGGTAATGAGCAACCGGGCAGAGCAGACAGGTGAATTGAATGAATAATGAAGCCAGTCATCAGTGCCAAAATAATGACACTTTTAAATGTACTAAGAACTGCAAAATGATATTTTCCAACTGTGTCTTTCTTCACAACTTTCCATTCTGCTACTCTAGCGGTAGCTGAAGATAGCAAAAGACATGAGGCCAAATTTGTATTAATATGCTTAGGATTTTCATGATTCAATATAATTAAGTTAATTCTGTCTAAAAACTCTTCAACCACCATACCATTAAAATCTATATCTCGACTTTCCCACAGAGGGCCATGAGCATTAAAATCAGCAACCCTGATAACTGAATACCTCTCCATTAATTCATCAATTTCTGATTATACTTCTGAATGTTTATGCCACTGATGCAGCATCTCTAAAGTTTATCAAGCAGCTCCGGTAAACGACATAAGGCTCACTGCACTGCAGCTAGACAGGAAAATGCAAAACATACATTTTCGCCTCTGTTCTGGGTCAGACAGCAGCACAATGCTCTAATACAGAAACAGTATTGTGGCTCTGACCTGAGAAATGCACAGAAACAGCTTTGGATTGGTCTCACCTGCAGAAAGTCTGGACTATTTGAGCATGCGATCATAGCATATAAGCACTCTGATGACCGGAAAAACTCAGCAGTCTCTGTTAAGGATTTGTTTTCTATCTTTGTTAAATGAAGTTATTATTTAGACCAGACCAAAAATTATTGTTAAGAGGTTGCAATGTTTTGAATAGGACTGCAGTGACTACCAGGCAACTGAGGCAGTTATGGTATCTATGTTTCTGCATTAAAATTTTAACAAATTTTAATTTACAGACATACATATTTTTGATGCTCCGAAAAAAATTAGATGATATGATATATAATTTTATCTCAAAAATTGTAAAATTAATGCACAGATATCAAATTTTACTTTGAGGAAATAGGTTTAATAACAATAATAGCAACAATAATAAAAAATATCTATATATATATAATAACAATTTACAGATGTTTTGAAAATAGAGTCACTGTATGGTTTAAAATATGGAGCTTTTATTTAGAGTCTATGAAAAAACTCCATAGTCTTGTTTCGATGCACATGAAAGCTCTGTCAACACATGAGACCATCAACACATGAGACCGTCAGACGAAGTGTAGCTGAGGACTTTCGGAACATACTTTGATCAATAGGAATAGGGTTAAACCTATTATGTTTTATCTCTATATTTCAGATTGTTTGTGAACTGCTGACAGAATAGCATCTGGAAGACAACTATGCAGAAGGAACAAGTGAACAGAATTAACCAGCTGAAAAGAGAAGAAAGGTGGCAACTGCTGCTACAAGGTCCTCTAGTGGTATATATCTTGTTGGGCAACCCAGATCCATTGTGCTTTCTAGCAGTTGACTCCACCTCCTTTTACCGTATGGTAGAGGCAGCCATTTTGTGGTTTTATGGCACTTTGTCTCAGCAAAGTTCTACCCTCTAGCTGGGTCTTAAGTGTATCTAGGCTAACCAATGTGTTGCAGTACTGTATTATTTAATGCATTTCACATATAC
>NW_015153121.1:16613-17754 GCF_000732505.1 Cyprinodon variegatus | reverse complement strand
AACCATGAAAAGGGATTATAAAGGAAAGAAATAAAGTAAATATACATACAAACCTACACCAAAACAATAAACTATACACCTAAAATAATATTTACATATATAACGGGTAGAAGAAACCAGTAATGTTATTGTATTGAGATCCCTTCAAAAATATGTGCTGTAGTAATCATGTTATGAGTTTTTTTTAGCACCCTCTACTGGTGAGTTATAAAACTGATGGGAAACTGTAAACTTGCCACAGTCTGTTCAGCTCCATGCTGTGTCAATTCATTCAGTCTGGTTTTCCCCTGGAAAATATCTTAAAATGTTTCTAAAAAGCTAACTTAAATTTTAAGTTATGTAGCTTGGTTGGGCACATAAACCCACTGTTCTTGTTTTATAGATGTTGCTTATTCCATTTAAAATTCCGTCTTACTCTATCTATAGATCTAAGCCATCAGGGGGAGCTAACGCTCTGTTTCTGCTTTGAACCAGTCATTTGCAGGTAATTGTTTTACATAAAATGTTCTAAGTTAAATGTGTTGTCCAATTGTGTAGTATGCTTGGTGATCGTTGGCGTCCATTTTGTGGTGAGACAATGTGGCCTGCCATATTTTCTGTGTATCACCAGAGTGTGCTATGGAGCAGTTAAATAGTTTATTGTGATAGTATTGTGACACTCTAACTATAAACTTTTCCAACAGGAAAGTTTTAAGCCTACTCTTAAAAGTACAAAATGAAGATGATTACCGTACTTATTATTTACAGCTCTTATGTTTATAAGAGCCGTCCTATTTAGATAACATTAATATGTAACAGGCAAATATTATTAGGGTTTAACAAGCACACACAGGAAAACAAAAATAACCCTAAAAGTGAAGAATCTCTGTTAAAGACATACATATCGCTAAGAATTTGAGATTACTTAGTCTTATATAGTTATAAATGTTATCCATCAGCTATCATCCTAAGTCACAGTTTTTAAACCATCTCCTGTAAATTGAAGGAAGGAATATAGCTAATAGCATAATAATGACATGTTAGAGCCATTTTTGGTTTCCAAACAGTAATTAAGGCCTCTGTCATGCCACTAAATATTTCACTATAGGTTCAAATAACTGAAGATAAACATTTATTTTAGGTTAAAGACCAATTTCTTGAC
>NW_015153121.1:9098-11021 GCF_000732505.1 Cyprinodon variegatus | reverse complement strand
TAATAGTATTCATCTCTACACTCATTCAGTAGAAAACCCATGTGCTGTATTTATGGAACCATTATTTATCCTGCACTTGCTGCTATTGCACTTCTGGTTAGACCTAAGCTGCATTTTGTTGCCTTGTACCTCTACCTGTGTAATGACAATAAAGTTGAATCTAATCTAATCTAATCTAACACTGTCATCAGCATGTTGTAGTTGACAGCTACTGGCTGTTAATCTTAATACAATAAAGTATGTAGCAAGCATTTATTATGGACACCATAATAAATGGTGACGCAACGTGAGATTCGTTTTTCTAACTTTATATGATTTTGTCTTAACTTTTGTGTTACTAACGTAGGTTGCAGTGTGTTTCTAGAGTCTCAGATTACTTCCTGTTTTGTCACGGGTTCCTGTGCCTTATTCGATTTTTAAAGTAGAACATTTCAGGAATAATGTAAAACCATGAAGATTAGTTGTAATGCCACTTTACTTTTGATTAAATACATAAATCATTTGCATTTCTCGTCAAAGGGAAACACAAAACAGTAAAGCTTCATCATCTCTGAAAATCTTTTTAACTTATCTCATCTTCTGCACATTATTTATTTAAAGCAGTAACATTTAGCTAAAACCACAGTATCTCATCATATTAAATGTGAATGATGTTAGTTTGATGCTGAGAGGAACAACTTGTTTGCTACTGCTAGTGTTAACTAACGCCCCCCCTCCCCCACTTCCTTCCTTCCGCTAAAGACAGGTCACCATTTCTCCTCAGAGTGACGCAGAGTAGAACATCTCCTCAGAAATCTACTAAAAGGTAAAGGAATATATTGTTTTTTTTAATCTTTAGATCCATAGAATAAGCTGTGGGAAGGTTTTGTTCAACAGAAAGAACCAAGTATGGATTTTATCATCCTATTAAATAGCAGGTATTAGCAGTTTTAAACCCATAGAATGGCTTCAGATTGTGCCTTCTACCTACTGGCGGGATCAACCAATTAATCCTAATCCTAACCCTGAGATTGTTCCCTTTCTTTTCCCGCAGAATTCAGGATTTTCAAAAGGCGGGTGCACACTTAACAGTAATGTGGAGACCATGTGGCGTTAAATCAGTGAACCTAGAGGTCTGTTAGGGTATTGCAAGGGGTACATGAAAACATTTTTTTAGGAAGTAAAATAACATAGGGCTGGGATCTGTTCTGCTTTGTTAGGACCAAATTGAAAAATTAAACAAGCTTTTATCAAACAAAAAGTATGTTTTTAACATATGTCTGAGTTGACCTTCAGCTTAGACACACATCCAAACCAAGCAGAGTAACAGACTGAATGTAGAGAACAGTCTGGAATCAGCTGGTTTTCACATTGAGCTATTGGAGCTCATCAAAGCAGCTCAGGCGTCTGGATGAAAACAAAGTAAAGCTAATGAAGTCAGTCTGACTATCATTTTTGTTCCTGATTCATCAAGTTTAAATGTGATTATAAGGGAGCTGCTGAGAGAAGCTCCAGTTTTCTAAGTACAGGCTTATGTTTTAATTTTATTTTTTATTTCAATTCCTTACTAAGTTCAACGCAACATATTTTTGTTGTTTTTTTTACTTGTGATAGAAATAATACAATCATAAGAATGAAATGTTGTAAATGAAATACTTACTATATTCCACTCTCTCTCTCTGTCTCTCTCTCTCTCTCTCTCTCTCTCTCTCTCTCTCCCCATATATGATAGCATTTGATCGTTCATGTTCTCTGTACTTCCCCTGTGGTGTGAGGACAGGGTGGCTGTCATGTGCCTTCAGCGAGCATGAACGTTTCCTGCTGCTTGGGCAAGGCGTTGACACGGGGTAACTGAATGTTATTTATTTATTCATTTTTTAGTAAAACCCATCTTACATATCCAGCTGAAAATTTAGTTCATAACACTAGTGATCTATATATTAT
>NW_015153121.1:6874-8075 GCF_000732505.1 Cyprinodon variegatus | reverse complement strand
TGAAATCAGTTTAATCCCATCCAAATGAAGTGACTGACTAATCAGCTTCTTTTTCAAAGACTCTGGTCCAAAGACTATTAACTTCTGTTTTGTCTGCATTCAGAAGCAGAAAGTTAAGAGTCATCCAGGTTTTTATGTCTTCAAGAGATGCCTGTAATCTATGTAATGGGTTAGCTTCATCTGGATTTATAGACAGATATCCCATGCTGTTTAATAACTCTACCAATTGGGAGCATATATATAGTAAAGAGAATTAGTCCCAGCACTGATCCCTGTGGCACTCCATAAGGAAATTAACATTAAATTGTACAACACACAAAACAGAAACCTTGTGGTTGTTTGGCTGTGTTTAGAGGACAAATTGGAGAGCTTCTAAAGATGTGAGGATGATGACGGCATACAGCAAAACCAGGTCATTATGATGAGCAAACAGTGGAGGGAAGAAAGAAAATCCTCATCTTGGAAGACACACTAGGGGGAGGCTGAGCACCTCTGAGTTCACAGTTTAGGATTATGTCTTCTTCCAGCATGAGCCTGGATCTTTAGGACATATTTACATGTATTTCCATACATCAGGCATCCTCAAAGTCGGTCCTCTAGGACCTCTATCCTGCAGGTTTGCAGTTGATTGCACCCAAACAGTGACTTTGCAGGATTCTCTCCTCCTGGATGAGCATTTAGAAATAATTTTCTCTTGCGTAGTGTCATCAACCCTTCAGCAATACCCCACATTGAGCATGCACACAGTAAAAGTGGAAAGAAAAAACTCCCTTTGAACAGGAAGAAACCTCCAGAAGAACCAGGCTCAGTGTGAGCGGGCATCTGCTGAGGTCGACTGGGGTTAAAGGAAACAGACGCAGACAAAATAAGGAACATAGAAGCAATGATCTTGAAACACTGTCTATGTTTGAAAAGATAGCAGTAAATTGGCTCCACGGGTGGCTCTTTCTGGGAAGGAAACAGACGAGCTCTGTAACTATTTCCATGTTAAATGATTAAAGAGAGAACATCTAGTTGCTCACAGTCCAAGCTGAGGTCATAGCTATAGGAGAGAAACAGGACTAAACGCAGGAAAACAGCCCAAAGCTAAAACTGTTGATAGTGGAAGCCCAGTTTAAATTCCTCTCCAGAATGGAGTCACAACCAAACAGGAACAGACCAGATGAAGCTACTATGAGAAAAAGCAGAGAGAACAGAACGT
>NW_015153121.1:3554-5726 GCF_000732505.1 Cyprinodon variegatus | reverse complement strand
TATATATATATATATATATATATATATATATATATGTATATTGTGTGTGTGTGTGTGTGGGAATGAAAACACGTTTAACATGAAGGTTACTTTACGTTTAGTTAATTTAAGTGTATTTTAGAGGGAGCTGGGGTATGAATAATACATTTTACTTCTTCACACCTCTTTTCAAACATTTTAATCAATCATCAGTTTCATTTCTCTGGCTGTATATGCTGAAAGGTTTATTTTGTGGAGGGTTTGTTTCTGTTGTGCCATAAACCATGATCATGGTTTTTTGACTTTGGGAACCAGTGTCTATATTTCAACTTGACATGCTGACCAGAGAAGAGGACGCAGCTTTGGTGAATAACAGCTGGGGAGCATCTGAGGCGTCCCCTTTTCAGCCAAGGCCTCCACAGGCAAGTCACATGGCAGCCCACAGAGATGTGACCAACCACCCTCCTCTGTGTGAGGACAGACAAAATCACCGAGCACAGAGGATTCTCTCTCTTTGCCTCTTGCCCTTGAAGCTGGGGTCTGCTTTGGCCCGGGGATCTAGCAAGAATGGAGCAAGAAAAAGACCCAGATCTCCAGAATCATCAAGGAAAGGTCAGAACCTTTCAGAGCCAAACTGCTGCAAAACAGACCTTTTGCATTACATTTCTCTTGCATTTCAGAACTCATAGAGCAGGACTGGATGAGAAAGCCTGCCTCGGTGTGCAACACCGAGGCAGGCCTCTTTGTCTGCACTGAGACAAAGAGGAACCCTGCTGTGAGCCTGGAAACCCCTGGTTGTTACCCTGCCTGCTAAACTACAGCTGGATGGAAACTTGACCTTCCAAATGGAAATGGACAAAAAGGTTTGCAGGTCTGGCATGATTAGGGACAGAACAAACAATGTCTTTGGTGAGTAAAGACAAAGCTAACAGAATGGACTGCATGCTACTCTATGCTACAGAAATATGTGTTGAGCTGTTGTTGAAGTATGGAAAAGCTTTATTTACTTAGGCCACTCTTGTGCTGTTTTCAGAAGGTGCTGTGGGTCCCCCATGAGGCCCCTGGGTGCCTGGGGGCACCACATGGGTGACCCCTGCTCTAGAGGCTGTGGAAGTTTTTTTTTTTTTATCTTTATCAAGTCTGCATATAAACACAGAGCCTGAATGGATGTTTAAGACAGTAGAGATCCAACAAGCACACAGACTCATTGGTAAGCTCCTGATCTGCAGTTTGCAAACTTTCTGGAAAGAGTTTTTCTAACAGTATGGATTTAGAAAATAGAAAAAGTCTATTTGTTTCTGCTAATTTTTAAATGTTTTTCGTTTGGGTGGTCGATTTATTGATAGAATAGGTTAATCAATTTTATTGTTTGGGTCAATGAATTTATGAAAGACCTTTTTTTTCACCATGTGATCTCTGTGTGCTTCCATAGCTCAGAATCAGACTAGACTTAGACCACTTTATTAATCCCACCAGGGGCAAAATCCTTTGAGCAGGACACGAGACAAACAAACAAACAAAACACATAAATAAACATGTAAAAAAAAATGATTAAGAAAAGAAAAAAAAGTCACAGAGAGCTGGATGACCAAAATTAATAATAATAAAAACACAGAAAGATAGTATAAAGAAACCCAGTTATCTTAAAAAACAAAACAAACAAACAAACAACACACACAAATCAGCCACACTAAAGAGAATTTAACAGTTTTTGTTCAATACAATTTACATGGTGGTTTGTTTTACAGTGAGGTGTTACAGTGAGGCGTTACAGTGAGCCGTTACAGTGAGCCGTTGCAGTAAGGCATTGCAGTGAGGTGTTACAGTGAGGCATTGCAGTGAGCCGTTGCAGTGAGGCGTTACAGTGAGGCATTGCAGTGAGCCGTTGCAGTGAGGTGTTACAGTGAGGCATTGCAGTGAGGTGTTGCAGTGAGGTGTTACAGTGAGCCGTTACAGTGAGCCGTTGCAGTAAGGCATTGCAGTGAGGCGTTACAGTGAGGCATTGCAGTGAGCCGTTGCAGTGAGGCATTACAGTGAGGCATTGCAGTGAGGTGTTGCAGTGAGGTGTTGCAGTGAGGCATTACAGTGAGGCATTGCAGTGAGCCGTTGCAGTGAGGTGTTACAGTGAGGCATTGCAGTGAGGTGTTGCAGTGAGGTGTTGCAGTGAGGCATTACAGTGAGGCATTGCAGTGA
>NW_015153121.1:0-1108 GCF_000732505.1 Cyprinodon variegatus | reverse complement strand
TGACAGAATCTATGGATGGAAAGCTTTAGAGCATCATGGTGAAGAAATTAAGCTATATTGGTCACTGATTTGGTTTTGAATGTCGCAAATGTTTATTTCTGAATTTTGAGTTGTTCTATTGGTTTACCTGGTGAACATAAATAAGTGAGATTGGTATATATTTGTTTTTTATTACGTTGCCTAATAATTTTAAACAGTAATATTTACCTGCACACACAGACATCCTCATAAAATGGCCAAATCTAAAAAACAAAACAAAAAAACACATCAACTTCCAAAATATGAAACTTTGATATTAAGGAGTCTTTTGGGTTGATTGAGAACACAATCGTTTGCCCAATAATAAAAATAATCCTCAAAAATACAACTTACCTAATAATTTTGCACACAGTGTATATGAAGAAACTGAATTGAATTGAAACAGTCTCCATCCAAGAGTGTTAATAAGGCCAAGGAACACAGTGAACCTCCAACACTAAAGCCGCTTCTAAAAAATGCCTCTGTTTTCTCTAACGGAGGTCAATGTAGAAATTTTGCAAAACTATTTTCACCATTGCATTTTGTTATTTATTTGCATTTTCTTCATAAGCACTACTTTTTTTCCAAAAATTTGCAGCTAAACGTGAATTTTAAATCTATTTCAAAATTCTAAATTTATATTCCAAGATTTTATAATCTGCTCTAAAAACCCACTTCTTCCCATTTATATCTATTGTAAACATTCATCCCTATGGTTCCGTTTGCACAGTGCCTGATGTTTTGAAATGTTTCTTAAGTCAAAGGTATAGTGGAGGATTTTCGTGAAATTTTTAAAAGACCCACCCTCTCCACTTGAAATGCTCATGCCCAACCCCGTAGCCACTCCCGAGACGGAAAGCCTATTAAACACGTGGAGAGCCCATTTCTCCTCGTGCACGCTCTGTTTAGAAGTTGCTCTTCTCATAGCTCATACAAGCTGTGTGTCTACATACTATATGTCTGACCGTCCGCCCTAACCAGGGGTTGCCCTTCGGGCAAGTGGCTTTCACATTTCATTTGCCCAGAAACAGTTTTTACTTGCCCAGTATAATGTTTGCTAAATACAGTTCCTAATATTCATTTTTATATA
>NW_015153120.1:17418-17807 GCF_000732505.1 Cyprinodon variegatus | reverse complement strand
TAAATTAGATGCACCTGTTTGAGGCCGTTAGTTGCAAAAAGACACCTGTCCACCCCATGTAAGAATGTCAGTAAGAATCCAACTACTAACATGGCCAGGGAAAATACTTATATCTCAGGAGTATGTCTATGTTCTTTGCAAACCTGCTTGTAGTTAAACTAATAGTTCACAAATATTCTTAGCCCCAAAATTGTATGTTGTTTTTTTCTGTCCTTTTTTTTTTTTTTTTTTTTTTTAGAACCGTTTCACTTACAGAAATCCTTTTGTTATAATTACAAGAGACTTGCAAATCGTTCTTACAAAATACATATAAGATCAGAATCGTGATTTTGGATAAAAAAAAAAAATACTTGTAACCTGTTCAGAGCACAAGTGCACTGCTCTAACCA
>NW_015153120.1:9612-12352 GCF_000732505.1 Cyprinodon variegatus | reverse complement strand
ATCTTATTTTGAGAATATGTCAAATGGCAGATTATCCTATTTATCTACTCAAATTAAGGGTAAATACACTTAATTTAAGAAATGTTGTTTTTGCAGCGTCAAGCACAACTTTTAACTAGATCAAAAAGGTTTGAGCACATTATTCCGAACTTAAAATACCACCATTTGTTGCCCGTATGTTTTAGGTTCCTTTTTAAATTGCTCTTATTTGCTTTTACCTTTATAAGATGCAGCACTCTGCAAAAAAATGAAATCTCAATAAGTCATTTTTTTTCTTAAAATAAGTGCATTTTTTCTAGAATTGAGGAGGTGAGTGAGACACTTTTCAATGAAACAAGACAATCTACGTTTAAATTAAGAAAAAACAATTGCTTTAAGAGTAAATATACTCATTCTATTGGCAATCATCTTATTTATCTACTCAAATTAAGGGTAAATACACTTAATTTAAGATATTTTAACTTATTTCTAGATCTATTTTCCACTGTACCTACCTGATCCCTAAGGTCTGCCAACCAGCAGCTCCTTGTTGTCCCTAAATCCAAGTGAAAGCAAAGAGGAGATTGTCCCTTCGCTGTAGCAGCTCCACAGTTGTGCAATAATCTGTCCTTGAATGTCATGCCAGACTCCTCTCTTTCAGAGTTTAGAACACACCTGCTTGCTGAGGCATTTTGTACATCCTGAGAGCTTGACACTATATTTACTTTATTTCATTTTTTAATCTTCTATTTTAATAAATTTTACATTATTTTAAATATGAACTATTCTAACAGTTTTTTTTTACTATTAATCTCAAATCTAGCTTGTCTGTATTTTACTTTCTATTTAAAATTGACTTTTGTTTTCAATTGTCTGTACAGCCCTTAGATAACTTTTGTTAATTAAATTGTTTTTGTAAATACAGGGGTATAGTATGGTGATAAATCCAGTTTGGTTTTAATAATAGATATCTTACAGGGTTGAGTATTTAAGCTCAGAGTTGTGTTGTAAGTTAGTATAGACAACATATTGGTCTTTATGGATCTTATTTTTTATTTTTTTTGCTGTAATCAGTCATTCATGGAAAATGTGGAAACTTGAGGAGTGAAAATATCTATACAGGAACTATACAATGGAGATTTACATCAGCTGATGTTTTCTCACTGAAATATTGGCAGTGTCATAAAACAAGACATGTTCCTTTTAACTTTTAATTTCACCTGGGTTTTCCTCTGTTGTAAATATGGACCCAGGGGCAATTTAGGGAATTTGGGGCCCTATGCAAAGACAGGCATGGGGCCCTCTGAATTGAGAAGACAACTCATAATACAGACCCCTTATAGAGATACAGAAATTTTAATAGAAATGACAAACATTATCTACTAAATTTTGCCTGATTTTATTTTGCCTGAAATTATAAAAAATGCATTTTGAGATATCTTAAATTAAGTCTCTGATTTGCCATTTAAAGTTTCACACATCCTGAATTATAATCAATATATTTCAGTTAATTTGAACTAGTCAAAACTATATTTTTTAATATCAGAATTATGAAATACCCCCCTGGTGCTGTCATTGAGCTGTCCTAACATTTGCCTGAAGAATTTTGCATGGCTGCAATGAGTCTGGCTCTTCTTGACAAAGGTGTTTCAAAATGCCACAATATAGAAAGAACTCAGCAGTATGTGATATGCGAAGAACAAGAACCTTGTCAACTCTAAGACTGCTTCAGAAATCTGTCAGGAATTGCTGTGGGGAAGCTGGGTATTCAAGCTCCGCTGAGTTATACGCACCTATCTCACCGTTGATCCGATTCAGGAGCTCAGACTTCAGCCAGCCGTTCTCTGTTACTCCCTCTTCTTACCGACAGTGTTTTTTTTTAGCATCAACAAATTTCTGAACTAAGCACTCTTGAGAAATAAGAATAAATAAATAATTCCCTTGTCTCATTACCAACTTAAAAAAATGGTAAATCTTGCTAAGTGATTACATAAATGAGGCACACCATTTTAATTTCATTATACTCTTTTAAAGACTTTTTTTGGTCACAACATTTTGTGCACACTAGTCGCCACTGTTGCCAACTCTCCAGCAAAAAAGGCTGCTATTGGCTGACCTAAATGATGCTATAAGGGGGTAGATGACGTCATCACCCAATCTGCATATTTCATATCATCCAGCTGTAGGAGATTCAGATTTTTTTGTGGTCTGTCAAAGCAGTGCAGAAAGATAGCTGGAAGGGAAAACTTGTGGGAATTTTAAGAGTATTATCTTTTATAGAAAGAAACAAGTAAATAAAATACATATAATTCAGCCATTTAGTTCCACACCCCATGCCAGTTATTGTAATTCACCATTAATTGTTTGCCAACCAATGAAAAAAACCTCACGAAGAAGAAGAAAGCAGTGCAGACAGGAGGAGAAATTTAAAAAAGCAATAGTTCATTTTTATAAAAATGGTTTTATAAATTATTTTGTAACCTTGAGCGAGATTAGTAAGAGCTTTAAACCTGTGCATTTCATTTGCAATCTGGATTCAAAGTTTAAAGGTTCTCTCTCTTTCTGTGCTGCAGTGCAGCGTGCAGACAGCCTGCCCTGCATGAATCATGACAGCGGACAAGAGAGAGTAGAGCAGGAGGCAGGTTTACGAATCTACTCGCTCTGGAGAGCAGAGTTCAGTGCTTTTATATGTTGTTGCCAAAGTCTGCAGTAGCAGAAAAAAGTCGCTAGATTTGGAGCTAGGCGCTTTTTTGAAATAAAA
>NW_015153120.1:4860-7600 GCF_000732505.1 Cyprinodon variegatus | reverse complement strand
ATGTTGCAGTAATCTTGCCGGCATCAGAGAAACTGTAACGTCAAGAAAAAAATAAAAATAAAACAAATTTGTAAATTTATTATTTGATAAGGGAAGCATTTACTTTTTACTTTGGTCCTAATTGGTTTGTATGGATATATAATAATTTTATACAAATGTATTGAGGAACTGATTTACCTGAACACAACCTTTGGTGGGTATGTAGGAGATCACCATCCCCCTTCTTAAAAAATTCTTAAAAATCATCCACCATCTAAAATGAACATCCCCCCATACCATCCCCTTTAACATGCTATTACTGAATGTGTAAAATTTCTACTATATATTAACAGTAATGGCAATAATATTGCCCTTTCAACATGTGATGGGCTGTGGGCTTACAAGTAGCATGAGCAAAATAAATAATATCAAAGAAGTGGCCTACCGTGACTATGAAGCTGATCCCAGTGGGAAATTAGTCCCTAACTATGTAGGGGCAGTGATAGCCATGCCAGTCCAGTGACTGACTGCAGTTTCTACTGTAAAGTGCCTTGGTCAAGGTCAATAACCTGCATACCTGACATGTAACAACTATACCATGCATATTGCTTTAGGTTAATAGACTATATTAATTAGGCTAAGTATGCTTCCAAAAAAAAAAAAAAAATCAACCATCCCCCTTCTTTATTTTTTACAACTAGACTGGGCCAATACTTTAAAAACCAATAGCAAATTAAGAAAAATACAGAAAGATCCAGGGGCAAGAACAGGTCATGTTTGCAACAAATTATGTAAGAAGGGAAACAAATTTGAAATACTGTTTTTTTTTTAGTTTTTTACAGCACTAGTGGCTTGTTTTTATGGACAGTAGGCTGACAGGAAAGGGGGTATGAGAGCAGGGGAGAGACATGCAGGAAAGGACCACAGGTCTGATTCAAACCCAGGTCGCCCGCATCAAGGGCTAAGGCCTCCATACATGGGTGATGTGCGCTAACCACTGCGCCACCAAAGCATACCCATGTTGAAATACTCTTGTCAGATGCGTCAAAGTCATTGAATAAAGATGTGCCAAGATGTGACAAGGTAGCTGCTGGGACTAAAAGATGGATGGATGGAGCAAAATGCAGGACAGTCTTAGAAAGATTGACTGTTATAGGCTGCAAAAAAACTTCAGACCGAAGTTGAGAATAACCTGTTAGTATGACAATATTCTCTGATACAACCAGAGACACAAATATATTCTATTAAAGCATTTTGATGTGGAGAAAACATTCAGTCATAGTCCAAACTAATATACAAGAGAAAACTTGTGGCAAACTGAAAAAAAAAAGTTTTACAAATACTTTAAACGAGCTGACTATGTTGGACCTATTTTGTAAAACATATGTGTTGGTGGATTAATATCCTAGAAGATGTATAGGCGTACTAGACAAGCCTGAGCAGTAATGCATGCTCCATTTTACTGACTTTTAATAGTAAAAAAATAAACCTGAGTTATACCAGACTGCACTAAATGTTCTTCTCTGCCAAAAAAAGTTAACGTTTGCAGTTGAAGTTAAATCATATGGAGGCTAAGTGAGATGCTTTGGTTGCAAAAATGATCAAGACTCATGACATACTGGATTATTTATTTATCATTTGTTTTTTTATTTGTTCAGAAGAACAAGCATAATGTCTTACCTGTGTTACCACCTGAAAAAGGACACTTGGCATCACCTCCCATGGTGGCTGCATGACTGTGTCCCAAACCTACAGCTTCCTCCTTGCTAGACGTTCCAATTTCTTCAAGCTCCGCAATGACCTGAATACAAAAATATCCTGATTTTTGCTTTATTCCCGTCTCTATTATATCCCTCATTCAAATGTGTTTTTGTTACATGTATGTTTGTTTTTTCTTCAATAACTTAGCAATCATCCATCCTGCTAGTTGTCTCACCTTCAAGGAGAAGTCATAGGCTCTGACAGCTTCTTCCACAATGCTTACTTTGGTCTCCATCTCCAGGTCCACCTCATTCAGCTTGCTTCGGTAAAGCTGCTTAAAGCCCTTTTGACTGGTGATTCCTTCAAATGTGTAAAACTTCAGACCCTCCCCTGTTGCAGGGAGCTTCAGGACCTTCTTGGCCACATTATTGAGGAGGTGTCCACCTGATAGATCTCCAATGTAGCGAACATAGCAATGAGCTAAAAGCATCCCCGGGTCTTTCTTTCCCACCTCACGGATCCGCTTCACCCAAAGCTTTGTGGCTGCAGAGGGGCTTATCTGAAGGAGAAAAAAATAACAAATAAGGCCCAAAAGAGATAATTACTGCATGTTTGTGGATTAAACAGTGTTTGCTCACCAGGCTCTCCCAATCCGCTCCATAGAAGTACTGCAGGTCCTGGGCCAGGGCTTCACGGCGGTAGAGCTCCGTAGGAAAATAGATCGGAGCAAGGTAAGGGTGGTCTTTATTCCGCTCCAGCTCATCCTCCATGGCCGAATAAATAAAGTACAGAGCTTCAATGCCTTTCTGTTTATATGCAAAGAGGTAGAAACAAAATTAAGTTACAGCTACACTCTAGAGAGAAAATGCTGCTCCAACTTAAATTAATTACTTCAATGGTAACAAGTAATTAAATGAAAATTGATCCAACTTCATTTATTAAATTCACAAGTTGAAACACCAATAGATTAAGTCAAGTAAATCCAGTTATAAATTTAAGCCATTAATTTAAGTTGGAGATGCAATTTCCTTTTTGGAATTTGCATTAAACATTAAGTTTG
>NW_015153120.1:0-3362 GCF_000732505.1 Cyprinodon variegatus | reverse complement strand
GTGGGTTTTTCCGTTATCTTATGCTGGCCAGTTAGTTATATGTCAGCCTGTACATCTAAATTCGGCCAATCATATATCAACGGTCATCTGTCAGTCAAATTTTTTTCAGTCATAGCATCTTGATTCATTTGTCACAGCTAATATATGCTATGGTTGAAATAAGAATCATTTACTTTACCATAGAGTTCCGTCCCATTGTTCACGGGGATGGACGTCTGTGCCTTCGGCAGGCATAGAGCTAACAGAACTGCCAGCGTTGCGAGGCAAGGGCTCAAACATTTACAGCTGTAAGCCTTCTACACCAAACAAAGCTTCTGCCGCCCTGGCGTCCTCTTCCACAACAACTTCGTCCCGCTTTCCTCTTCTAAAAAAAAATGTATGACGGAGGAGACTCATCCACAACCTCAGACACAAAACTTTCCTCCTCTTGAATGTTTCCGCTGTACATAGTGTTCTTTGACAGTGTCGTTGCCAAGTGCTACTTGGTCCCAATGTAATTTCACATTGGGAACCTAGTAGCACTAAGTTGCTAACTAGTTAGCAAGATGCTTCCGACAAATCGGCCACAACCAAACTTGCTTGCGAACCTTCCGCCACAACAATCCCTTTTGATAAACGACCAATCACATTCACTTTATTTACTTGTGTAAATATGGGCACCGCTCGGGAGAATTCGGAAATGCAATGGTTGGAACAGCCACTTCCCTACGACTTTAAACCAGCACATGTCAAGGCCCATCTTAAGTTTGCCAATGACCATTTGGATGATCCAGAGGAATCATGGGAGGAAGTCATGCGGTCAGATGAGACCAAAATAGAACGTTTTGGTCATATTTCCACTAACCGTGTTTGGAGGAAGAACACCATCCCTACTGTGAAGCATGGGGGTGGACAGGGCAACTGCACTGTATTATGGAGAGGATGACCGGGAGCCATGTATTGTGAGATTTTGGGGAACGAGCTCCTTCCCTCAGTCAGAGCATTGAAGATGGGTGGAGGCTGGAATTTCCAACATGACAATGACTTGAAGCGAAAGACAAGCTTTGCAGGGAGCTCAACCTCCGTGTTTCTCAGCAACAGCCCTGAAACCTGGCTGATCTAGAGAAGATCTGTGTCGAGGAGTGGGCCAAAACCCCTACTGAAGTGTGTGCAAACCTGGTGAAAAACTCCAGGAAATGTTTGATAACATAGATTTTCTGAGGTGTTTAAATACTTATTTGCAGCTGTATCATAAAAATAAACAGTTGAAAAATCATACATTGTGACTTCTAGATTTTTTTTAGATTATGTCTCTTACAGTGGACATGCACCTACGATGACAATTTCAGACCCCTCCATGATTTCTAAGTGGGAGAACTTGCCAAATAGCAGGGTTTTCAAATACTTATTTTCCTCACTGTATAATAGATTGGTTTAGATCACTACTTTAGATCATGCTTTTCATCCAGTCTGACATAGCCTAGTCTCTGGGTGGGACATCCCACTTGAAGACCTGCAACGGTACCTGCAGCAAAAGGTGACTGCAAACTGTTGACTGAAAAGGAATTAATATAAAAGGATCTCTTATTCTTCAAATCTCATAATTTTTACTAATTTTATGTTATACACTCAATTATACTGGTGTGTGCCATGGATACAGTGAAAAAATGTAAATTCAAATTTTCATTTACAGAGTAGACAACAAACCTGTGTGGGGCATGAAAGAGTTGATCCCTTTGCATATTTATACCTAAATATAAACTCTATAAAAGTAAAATAATAATCCTATGTGTTCCTTTGGCATTACAAATGTCTAAATATAAAATAGGGTGGCAGCAGTAGCAAAGCCATTCCACAGACAACCTGTTTATAGCTAACAATTTAATGCCTGGAGGACTCTGCCAGACTTCCTCCCCTCTGAAAAATAAAGGCAGAGCTGTTTGGACCCTATCATTGAAAGTCTCTTCCTCAAACTCAAATAAAATATTTAACCCACATAGCAGATTTTCATACCACAATTAAAACTTTGTAAACTAACCTTAAGGACGTCCTTTTTGACTATGCCTCTGTAGAAGTCTCTGCCCAACGGGGAGATCTCCGTTTTGGTGTGGGACTCCTTGGTCCCCGCCAGTAACATCTCAGAGAGGTCAGCCGAACTTGTTGAAACAAAGAAAAAGAATTTGAAATTCAAACACTTCACTTCGGTTCAAACACTGGGATAATGTGAAGAATGAAATTTTTGATTATTGAAACTATCATCTGTACCTTAATGGTGTGTCCATCTTTGCACTTTACAGATGTTTCACCTTAAAGAGAAAAGAAAGACGAACTGAATTCGATACTGTTTACCATGTTCTTCTAATGATGATTTTGATTTATGATTATTTTAATAATGAATCAGTATGCCACCCTACAATCAGAAGTTCACATACTTTCATCTACATGTGTTTTTTTTTTTGTCTATAGCTGGATGTAGGGGTGTAAGAAAATATCTATTTTGTCAAATATCACAATATTTAATTAGACCATTATGATACCGATTAAAAATAGACTGAATGGATCTTAAATGTAAAAAATATTCATTGTCATAAATCCATTTAATTGCCTTACTTTTCTATAACTTTTAAACCCCCAACCACTGAGTGGCAGCGCAACGCCCATGAGCCTATTATTAAGCGGTTCTGCACCAGCCGCTCGGCTATAATATTATAAAAGTCACAATATATCGTCTCCATTAAGGTATGGAGATATGTTGGGATAGATAGATCATATCCAAACAAATGTATCGTGATATATATCCCATTGCCAAATTCTTCTCAATTCCCACCCTTAGTTAGGTGGGATTCTTACTGCTGTTTTTTACAACATAGAATGACAGAAAAACATAAAACCCTTAAGCTTTTTTTTAAATATCCCAACTGCACTCAGAGATTTAAAACTAATGTGGACTCAAACCTGTCCTCCTATGGTTTTACATTAAGTTGTCTTTTTTAGCAAAGCATATACAGTTAATATATCTTTCTAAAAAAATTTAACCCATATGTAATTTTAGCAATGACTTAAAGGGCAATCTCTGCCTACGGCAAATACCAGAACTTTCTTAGACGGCTGGCTTGTATTGGCAAATTTATCAAAAATTTGAACAGCAGGTTGCTAATGGTAACAAGAAGCACGTAGTTAAGATGCAACTTTTGATTAAATATCAATATATTTTTTACAAAAAAATAGAATAGAAATTAGCTTTATTGCCCCTGAGGGTAAAAACGTATGTTTTCAAACAGAAAAAGCAAGCAAAAAAATTATGGTAGTTTACTCAACGAATAAAAATAGCAACAGAAAAATATGAAAAGGAGTTTGTGCAGTAAGGACAATTTCCAACATAA
>NW_015153119.1:16397-17819 GCF_000732505.1 Cyprinodon variegatus | reverse complement strand
CACCTCAACCTGCCTCAAAGCCAACGCTGATTGGACGTTCGTTTGGTGAACGGCTCCAAATTTTCTTTAACGGAGAGTCTCCAGACTGATCTGCGAGTGAAACCTTGAAAGCTCGCGAGATCAGGATGGTCTCACGAGGCTAGCGTCAAGGTAGTTATCCCTGTCAATATTTGGCTGTTTCTCAATTCGCGAGAACGCGAGTACGGACTCGCCTTCTCCTCAAGTCCGGTCTTGGCAAGAACACAGGAAAGTCTGGACTTGGCGAGAACGCGAGCACGCAGCACAGATATGGGTCAATTGGAACAGAAGCGTACTGATGACATCACCACACGCTCAGCTCGTCTAGAGCTGCATTTCACCTCCTGTTATTAATAGTCTCTAGATAATGATAAATTCTGACTTTTTTCATTCAGTGGGAAAATAATTATGAACACAGTCAGATAAACACAAATCAAATTAACATTTTGCCAAATAAAACAAAAAAAATGGCCATCAGAGCTAGCGGTACTTCACGTCAGAACTAAACTTAAGCAAGCATCAAAAATGAAGGAGCAGACGCGTTTTTGCTGCTCCTGCTGTGTTTGGTGTGAACGCAGCTTAACTTTGAAAGCCAACGGCTCCATGTTCGTTATGGAGGATAAAAAGTGCCACAAATAAATAAATACAGCGATAAACAATTAATTAAATGTGTCAATAATTAATTAAATGTGGAATTAAATAAATAAATGTGTCATTAATTTAATAAAATACGTCTTCATTTTATAAAAAAATATATATATAATTATTCCAGTGTGCATTTAATTATTTCATGGTCCTGTGTCGCAGTGCATCGAAACCATTAAAAGAATCTGTCAAACTCACCCATCAAAGTTAGGGGGCGGGGTTAACGCGAATCGAGTCTGTAATCGATTTGCTTCGCCTTAATGTGCAGGGTGACCAATCAGGTGTTAGATAACCGCCCCCTAACTTTGATGGGTGAGTTTGACAGATTCTTTTAATGGTTTCGTTAAATGTTTTCATCTCATTGAAAACTTGTCAGCCATAGTCTTGTAATAAAAAATGAAATAGTGTTACATATTATAGGCTATGATAGGCTGTGAATATTACTTTATTCTTTGTCAAATTAAGTAATTAAATCTATATTTATATATATAAATTCACTCCATACAGGGTCCGACTCGGGTTCGAATTCGTCCTTTGCAGCATGTCTCTCCCCCCCTCTCATACACCCTTTACTGTCAGCCTACTGCACAAAAAAATGAACCATTAGTGCCGTAAAAAAAAAAAGAAAACTCAATCTTTAAATGAAAATATAAAACTAGTCATAAATGAATAGATAAATACATTTTTAAATATATATTTAATAAAAAAACAAATTGAGGGGGAGTTTCTATTTACATTACCTTTTTTTTTTTGTTTTAA
>NW_015153119.1:11641-13892 GCF_000732505.1 Cyprinodon variegatus | reverse complement strand
TCAGGTGGATTTTCTCACTTAAAAAATAATTGGAGCAATATAAGCAAGAATTAATTGGAAAAGAAAACCAGGTCACTTTCACACTCGTAATTTTCCAGCAGGTTTTACAGGGTTTCCGCGGGTCATTAAAATCTACGGAGCCCCTAAAGGGACATGGAGGGAAAAAATAAACTTTTGCGAGATCCCGCAAAACTTTTGCGAGATGCCGCAAAAAATAAACTTTTGCGAGATTTCACAAAAGTATTGCAGGATCTTGCAAAAGTATTGCGGGATCTCGCAAAAGTATTGCGGGATCTCGCAAAAGTATTGCGGGATCTCGTGAAAAATAAACTTTTGCGAGATCCCGCAATACTTTTGAGAGATTTCACAAAAGTATTGCGAGATCTCACAAAAGTATTACAGGATCTCCCAAAAGTATTGCGAGATCTCGCAAAAGTATTGCGGGATCTCGCAAAAGTTATTTTTTCCCCCTCCATGTCCCTTTAGGGGCTCCGTAAAAATCACCAAGTCATTAAATTATAATTTTTTTAATTAAGGCATCAATTGGCATTAAAGTAGCATTTAAAATGATTTATATATAAAAAAAAGTTTATAAAAACAATTTCGTAAGATATATTAGATTAGAATGAACTGGTTCTGCGTTTTTGCGTGGAACTGCTTCCAGTTGATCGTAAAGTTGTACGTTCGGAAAAGAAGCTCAAGGCGCAGAAAAAGCTAGAGAAATGGGGAAAATGCTAATTTTAATAAAAGTGGCTGGAAAACTAATAATTCGGGACACGGCTGCAGCCCGTCGACGGTAAAGATGACCCACTGATCACAGCAAATATAGCCGCCATTGTTCCAGGCAAAGAAAGGATAGTGTAGCTCCGCCCAACGCGCATCAGACCCACTTTACCACCGCGCAGCTAGAGCAGCTAAGATGCTTCAGCCGCGCATCAGAACTAAACTTGTACAAGCATAAAAAATGAAGCAGAACGCGCTTTATTTTCTTTAAATAATAAAAATGCATGCGTGTTTTTGCTGCTGCGTGCGGTCTGAGCGTAGCATCGCATTTAAAGAAATATTTCAGCCGATTTTTGATCAGCTTAAGCTAGACCTACACCGTACGATTATTTTTGCCGTTTTCGGGCCGATGCTCCAGTCGTTCGAGAATTTTTTTGATCGGGAGGAGTTTTGGTCTCACTGCGTCCTGCGCAGTGTAGTATACAGAGGGTAACGACCACCACCTCCCGATCAGGAACCGTAAGGTCGGAAGAAAATCAATAAATTTACCACAATCAGCTGCAGCTTGAGTTGGTGGAACATTTCAATGTTCCACAGCTGAGAGGCGTCTTCTCTGGGTTGAGGACAAAAAGTACCGTCGTTCAGGAGTCTGAGCAGATAAAGGTAATTTTTACATTTCATTTGGAAGGAGTAAAGAGGCAACGAATCCTCACTGGGTGGAGTCTAGTGTGACGGTTCCACAGACAGGGATGATTTTAGGAGCTGTTGTATCGGCTGCAGTTGATCCATAGTGTTTTATGGAGTCCAAAGTCGGCTCATCCATCTTCAGGGAGTTTAAGAGCATTTTAAACATCACTTTCACTGACGGCCTCAGTGGAGACAGATTTCCTCCTGAGGAAGCGCTCTGCTCCCGCCCTGCTGCATAACGTACACTGTAAAAACGATCTAGAAATAGGTAAAATTTTCTGAAATTAAATGTATTTACTCTTAATTTGAGTGGGTAAATAAAATCTTCTGCCAATGGAATTAGTATTTCTACTCTTAAAAGAAGGTATTTTGATAAAATGCACTTAAAATAAGACAATGTAATTGTGTTTTCTTATTTTAAATGTAAATTGTCTTGTTCCATTGGCAAAATGTGTCTTTTACCTCCTCAATCAAAGAACAAATGCACTTATTTTAGGGGGGAAAAAAACGCATCTAGATTTCCATTTTTTCCAGTGTATAGATCAGGGGTAACCAATTAAAAATCATCAACCAGTGAAGGTCCAGACATATTTTTAATTATAATAGGTTACTTTTAACAGAATTTAACACTGAAATAAAATGAGGTTTTAATGCATCCATGTTATACATTGAATTTTTTAATAAAAAAAATAAAATAAATTGAAAATATTTCAATTTTAAAATCTAAAGTATTTTATGAACTAGAGAACAACAATCGTTCAGTTTGGTATATAGACAATTTCCTGATTTAAATATTTTATAAAACACCTGAACCGACTGTTTTTTTTCAATTCAGTTTATT
>NW_015153119.1:7448-8675 GCF_000732505.1 Cyprinodon variegatus | reverse complement strand
ATAACTAAAAGATCTGCCTCCCATTCTACTTTTAGAAATTCTAGGAACCACTAGTAAACCTGCAGATTGAGAGCAAACTGCTCTCCTAGGAACATAAGGAACAATCAGATCTCTGATATCAGATGGAGCTTGGCCATTTAAGGCTTTATATGTGAGAAGGAGTTGAATTTGCTAGGATAGGAGTTCAAGTAACCTCTTTCTTTGGAGTCACTCTCAGCAATTATCTGAATCACTTTCTAGGCTTGGTTGGAGAACTCCAAGAGGACAATGAAAATCTTTGTGAATACAGGCGTGCATGATCAGCAAAAAAAATAACCATCCAGTCGCATCTTAATTCAGTCGATTTCAGCCGACAGACAGTTTCTTCATTCATTTAAACTGGATCCTTGTAGACCTACGAATAAAAACAGCTCGTTCAGCCTCATTTCCACACATCTGACATCCCTGGAGCTCTCACAGCAGGTCATAAAAACACACATCCATCCTGAAGTCACACCGGTGGAAGCGGCACACAGTCCAGCGCTTGGGTCAGAGCCGAAGCTCGGGAGGAAATGGATTCTTTTAATTACGAAGCTGCCGTTAATCAGACTTCCATGGACACACAGGATAAGGAAGAGGCCATGCTGGAAGAAGTCGGTCCCAGAACAACAAAAACACCGGTGTTGGAAGGGGTTGTATACACATCAGATTAGTTTGTGTGGGAATGAATGGGGAAAGAATAAAGATGGAGGACTAGTAGCTAACTCTAAGTATTGCCCCACTGTGGTTAGGTCATCTCAGGACAACAAATGACCCTCTAACATTATAATGACACAAGCTAGTATCACCTAATCATAGTATTTTAGTAATGAGTAAAATGCCATAGATTTATAGCACTACAGCATTAACACAAAAATGAATTAGAATCTAATCTATGTGAGATATGCGTTCCCACGCAGTGCTTTCTGTCTTTCTAGTTGCATTTCTATAAAAAATATTTTTTGAATGTATATTTTTATGGAAACCACAATATTCAAGTCAAGTGATTTACTTTACCCCAAAAAGGTTTTCAAATTTTGAGTAAATGGGCTTTGGAGATGGAAACAGATTTGTTGAAAAATGTAGCAAACATTGACCGTCCGTGTAGCAGAATCCTAGCCTCGTGAGACCATCCTGATCTCGCGAGATTTCAAGGTTTCACTCGCAGATCAGTCTGGAGACTCTCCGTTAAAGAAAATTTGGAGCCGT
>NW_015153119.1:2601-4864 GCF_000732505.1 Cyprinodon variegatus | reverse complement strand
TGGTTCCACAGGAGAGGAGCCTGATAACTAAAAGATCTGCCTCCCATTCTACTTTTAGAAACCACTAGTAAACCTGCAGATTGACTCTGTTGAATCGTTTCTTCTTTTTTTCCTTCTGTTGCAGATTTGTAAAACCAGCCCCCATGTTCCTCGATCGGAACTTCAAACGACTTGCAAAACTCAGCAACCTCCTGCCCCCGTTTGGCATCAAGACTCAAGGTAAAGGATCCTGCCGCTCACACGTTGGAGGACGTTCTGTACTCCTCAGAAGGCAAAACAGTCATCAGAAATAAACAATGTGTTACTGATGCACACCTCTAGATTTTTTCCCTCGGTTTCATAATGATCAAACCATAATGCAGCAGGGAAGGTTTGTTAAATTCCCCAATCAGTTTATTTATGGACTGTTTAGAAATGTTGCCTCATCCGTCCCTCACGTCGCACAGGCTCAGGTATTGTTTGGCTGCTGGGTCGGTTCCAGTGGCTGCTCTCTTTTGGATCCGACCTTCGGTTGGCATTAAAAAGCAACAAAAAAAAAGTGTCCAGTCTGTCTGTTGGAAAACTTCTTATCAGATCCTGTATCAACAGAGAGCGATTGAAAACAGAAAGGCTCCTAACTTGGGTGGGTTTTCCACATTCATCACGGCTCAGATAGCTGCCAGCTGAGTGGGATGGATGACCCTACAAGCACAAAGGTTCGGAGGAGATGTTTGACTGTCTGCTGAGGAGATGACGGCAGAATGTTCCCTCTGCTGATGATGATTGTGGGCAAACTGTTGATGTAATCCAGGAAGGCTGAATAAAAAATGCTCCGTCTCTTTCATAAACACGGTATCTTCATGATGTCATAGTTTAGTGAAGCCTGTCATGGCAGGAAACCTGTAATTAGACAGAAAAACTAAGAGATTAGTAACAAAAAGAAAGGGAATATACAGTCAGTTTCTAGTTTGGAGGTTTTGAAAACTTTGAATAAATCTTTTTTTTTTTTTATCAGAGTCTTCTTCCAACAGGAAAAGGGCAAGTTTGAACCAATATTTTATTGACAATTTTTCTTTGCTGTAACCTTGGCCTGAAACGATCGTGATTAATCGATTATTGAAATAATCATCAATAGGGATGTAACAATATTGACATTATCGCACTATCGCGGTGGTAAACGTGTCTCTATATCGTCGTGGTTGGGTTACAATAATAAAAGGACTGGTGTCCGTTAAAAAGCAAGAGGATTAAACACAGTCCCGCGGAACAAATCATTGTTAACTACATAGACCATGATCCTTTGCGCTGCATTGTCATACCAACCGTTCTTAAACCAATAGGATTGAAAGCGGATTGCACGCTGTCCTCACAAGCTCAAAGCAAGCTAGCATGGCCGACAGCGATAGTTGTAAGAATGAAAACAACAACCCCGAAGTTGAGATCGTGCCCGCCCCTGCAGCTTTTAAGTCAGACGTCTGAAAACATTTTGGTTTCGCCGTGTCAAAAAACGCAAAAGGAGAGAAGGTGGTGGACAGACAATGGACTTTATGCAAGCACTGCCACAGTAAACTGCGATACAACACGGGAAACAAAAGCAATATGCAAAGTCATCTGACGACTCATCATCCAGAAAAGCTTGCAGATTCTCTCACAAAGAATGTCCTGTCCAGCCAAAAAACCCTGAAGGACGCATGTTTTTTTCTTGAAATGTAGATCTTTTGATCTTTCTGATGAAAAATGTGAACATAAGCTAACTGCTTTTACTTGCCTTGCACATTTAAACCTGACTTAACTTGATATTTGTTTGCACTTAAAGGGAATTCCCGATTGTTTACAATTGTTCTGGTTGCTTCTTAACTTGAACATTATTTACAGAAGAATCAACAGAATACTGATGTTCCTGACTACAACTTGCACTTTAAAAGCACTATGTGATCAGCGTTTTATGTTATAATGATCCATAAATACAACAATAAATTGCCTATTGACTGGCAAAAGCAGAAAAAATGACTATTTTTTTGCTATTATCATCACAAACACTATCGTGAGCTATTTAACAGTACCGTGAGCTTTTCCACAATATCGTAATAAATATCGTACCGTGAGGTCAATATTGAAATTGTATCGTACCGTGAGATTTTGATATCGTTACATCCCTAATCATCAACTATTTAGTAATGGATTAATCATTACAGGGTTCCCGCGGGTCCTTAAAAAGTCTTAAAAGGCATTGAATTCTTCAAAATAAAACTAAGGCCTTAATTGGTATTAAAATGTCTTAAAT
>NW_015153119.1:0-1081 GCF_000732505.1 Cyprinodon variegatus | reverse complement strand
ATGACTGATCTAGATTTAGATTTTTTGCAGTGTTGGATCGATGCATCGATACAAAACGATTATTATTTACTCCCCTACAGCCAAACTTCCAATATAATGCTTCCCCGATTATATCAAACCACCTAAATAATGCTCAGAGGAAAGCACTATTGGCAAAATGTTTATTTGGGGTGAGTTGTCCTTTAAATAAACGTCTTCATTTTGTCAGTGTAATCACCGTGAAGCCATATTCTTATCGTTTCAGAGCATAGTTTTGGTTATCGAGCGGCAGGCGGCGTAGGGCGTCGTGTTGTCTTGTTTGCTATCAGTTTGGCTCCCGTCTCAACATACCAGGGTCCAGCTCTGACAGCAGCATGTCCAAGTGTTTTCCCTCAACACAGAGAACTGCAGGCTCCTGTTTGAAATAACGGGTGGGAGGGGGGGGGGGTGTTTACTATAATTCCTTTAACCGGGAACCCGATGTTCTTCCGACACTGGAGCTGCAGCGCTGCTGCTTGTTGGTTGATCCTAAAGCGCCGCAGCAGTCGGGGTATCTCCCCAGCAGATAGCACCATGGGAACTGAGTAGATAACATTAATCTCTTTCGCATGTTTCCAATACTTCCACGCAGGAGGCGCTGTGAATGTTACCTTTGTGTGCAGGCTGAACGCTGAAACACACACTCCTACACAGGAGCCATTATGAAAGGGAGCGTTACACCTGGTTTCTGTTTTCTCCACGGACTGTGATGGCAGCGGGCCTTTTCCCTTTGAGCTGTACTCATGTGGAGAGACGATACGTGTGGATGTTGAATAGAACGCCACAAAGGATTCCAAATTGGGAACACGAAGCGGCCGCGCAGGGCGGGAGTTTATTTTTACTAGTTATTGTTCCGAGAGGTATCTGTGCCACTCGTCCTCCACAGCCTGAGAAACCGGTCGTCTTTTATAACAAAATAAGATGTGTCCTTTGGGAGGGAGTTCCCTCTTATCACATTTACAGCATCATTCACTGGTTTTATTTTTTAATAAATTAAGGCAGGTGAAACTCAAACTTTTCCACTTAAGGAGTTCTAGCTAATGTATTTCAATTCAGTTTATTT
>NW_015153118.1:16211-17837 GCF_000732505.1 Cyprinodon variegatus | reverse complement strand
CAAGGACTATCCAAGGAAAATCAAGGACCAGCCATGGACTATCCACGGACAAACCAAGGACAAGCCAAGGTAAGTGGGGACCAGCTATGGACTAGCAAAGAATCAACCAAGTAGCAACCAAGTAAAAAAAAACCATGGACCAGCGAAGGACCAGCAATGGACTAGCAAAGGATCAATCAAGGAGCAGCCAAGTGCTTGCTAAGGACCATTCAAGGAGCAGCCAAGTGCTTGCTAAGGACCATTCAAGGAGCAGCCAAGGACCAGCCTTGGACTAGCAAAGGAGCAGCCAAGGACAATCCAAGGACCAGCCCAGCACCAACAAAGGACCAGCCAACACCAGCCAAGGACCATCCAAAGAAAAGCAAGGATCAGCAATGGACTACCCATTGACCAACCACCAAGGACCAGCTAAGAACCAACAAACGACCAGCCAAGACCGGCCATGGACCAACCAAGGATCAATCGAGGAGCAACCAAGTGCTTGCTAAGGAACAACCAAGGAACAGCCAAGGACCAGCCATGGACTAGCAAAGGAGCAGCCGAGGACCAGCCATGGACCAACCAAGGCCCAATCAAGGAGAAGCCAAGGCCCAATCAAGGAAAAGTCTAGGACAAGCCATGGACTAGCCAAGTAGTAGCCAGGGAGCATGCAAGGACCAACCCAGGAGTTGCCAAGGACCAGCCATGGTCTACCCACGGACCAACCAAGGTAAGTGGGGACCAGCAATGGACTACCAAAGAATCAACCATGTAAAAAAACCATGGACGAGCCAAGGACCAGCGATGGATGAGCCAAGGACCAGCGATGGACCAGCCATGGACCAACCAAGGACTTGCCAAAAGCACACAAAGGACCAATCAAGGAGCAGCCAAGGTAAGTGGGGACCAGAGATGGACTAGCAAAGAACCAACCAAGTAGCAACCAAGGACAAACCAAGGACTTGCAAAAAGCCAACAAAGGACCAATCAAGGAGCAGCCAAGGGCAAGCTAAGGACCAACCAAGGAAAACCAAGTACCAGCCTAAGACCATCCAAGGAAAACCAAGGACCTTCCTAGGACCATCCAAGGAAAACCAAGGAGCAGCCAAGGACTATCCAAGGAAAACCAAGGACAAGGAAAGGACTATTCAAAGAAAATCAAGGACCAGCCATGGACTACCCACGGACAAACCAAGGACCAGCCAAGGTAAGTGGGGACCAGCGATGGACTAGCAAAGAATCAATCAAGTAGCAACCAAGTCAAAAAAAACATGGACTAGCGAAGGACCAGCAATGGACTAGCAAATGACCAGCCAAGGTCCACCCAAGGACCCGCCAAGGATCAATCAAGGAGCAACCAAGTGCTTGCTAAGGACCATTCAAGGAGCAGCCAAAGACCAGCCATGGACTAGCAAAGGAGCAGCCACGGACCATCCAAGGACCAGCCAAGGACCATCCAAAGAAAAGCAAGGATCAGCAATGGACTACCCATTGACCAACCACCAAGGACGGGCTAAGAACCAACAAACGACCAGCCAAGACCAGCCATGGACCAACCAAGGATCAATCGAGGAGCAACCAAGTGCTTGCTAAGGACCAACCAAGGAAAACCAAGGATCAGCCTAGGACCATCCAAGGAAAACCAAG
>NW_015153118.1:11919-14320 GCF_000732505.1 Cyprinodon variegatus | reverse complement strand
TTGCCAAGGGCCAACCAAGGAGAAGCCAAGGACCATCCAAGGACCAGCCCAGGACCAACAAAGGACCAGCCATGGATCAACCAAGGATCAATCAAGGAGCAGCCAACGCCCATTCAAGGGTCATCCAAACGCTTGCTAAGGACCAACCAGGGAGAAACCAAGGGGCAGCGAAATACCAACCAAGGAAAAGCCTAGGACTAGCCATGGACTAGCCAAGGAAAAATCAAGGACCAGCCAAGGACCATCCAAAGAAAAGCAAGGACCAGCCATGGACTACCCATGAACCAACGAAGGACCAACAAAGGACCATCCAAGACCAGCCAAGGATCACACAAGGACCAATCAAGGAGCAGCCAAGTGCTTGCTAAGGAACAACCAAGGACCAGCCATGGACTAGCTAAGGACCAGCCATGGACTAGCAAAGGACCATCCAAGGACCAGCCAAGACCAGCCAAGGACCAGCCATGGACCAACCAAGGATCAATCAAGGAGCAGCCAAGGCCCAACCAAGGACCAGCCAAGGTAAGTGGGGACCAGCAATGGACTACCAAAGAATCAACCAAGTAGCAACCAGGTATAAAAACGATGGACCAGCCAAGGACTAGCAATGGACTAGCAAAGGACCAGCCAATGACCACCCAAGGACCAACCAAGGATCAATCAAGGACCAGCCAAGACCAGCCAAGGACCAGCCATGGACCAACCAAGGATCAATCAAGGAGCAGCCAAGGCCCAATCAAGGAGCAGCCAAATGCTTGCTAAGGACCAACCAAGGAGCAGCAAGGGAGCAGCCAAATACCAACCAAGGAAAAGCCTAGGACTACCCATGGACTAGCCAGGGAGCATGCAAGGACAAACCAAGGACCAAGCAGGGACCAACCAAGGACCACCCCAGGACAAGCCAAGGACCAATCCAGGACCACCCAGGGAGCAGCAATGGGCAAACTAAGGACCGTAGAAGGAAAAACCAAGAACAATTCAAGGAAAAGCAAGGACCAGCCATTGACTACCCATAGACCAAGCAAGGAAAAACCAAGGACCAACAAAAAACTGCCAAGGGCAAGCTATGGACCAACCAAGAAAAACAAAGGACCAGCAAAGGACCATCCAAGGAAATTCAAGGACCAGCCAAGGACCAACCAAGGACCAGCCAAGGTAAGTGGGGACCAACCGAGGACTAGCCAAGAACCAACCAAGTAGTAACCAAGGACAAACCATGGAACCGCCAAGGACTAGCCAAGGACCACCCAAGGACCAACAAAGGATCAAACCAAAGCAGCCAAGTTTTGCTAAGGATCAACCAAGGAGAAGCCAATGACTAACCATGGACCAGCCAAATATCAACCAAGGAAAAGCCTAGGACCAGCCAGGGACTAGCTAAGGAGCAGCCAAGGACCATGCAAGGAGCAGCCAAGGGCAAGCTAAGGACCAACCTAGGAAAACCAAGGACCAACCAAGGACCATCCATGGAAAAGCAAGGACCAGCCATGGACTACCGATGGACCAATGAAGTACCAACAAAGGACCATCCAAGGACTATTCAAGGAAAATCAAGGAACAGCAATGGACTACCCACGGACCAATCAAGGACCAGCCAAGGTAAGTGGGGACCAGCGATGGACTAGTAAAAGAACCAACCAAGTAGAAGCCAAGGACAGACCATGGACCAGCGATGGACTAGCAAAGGACCAGCCAAGGACCAACCAAGGATCAATCGAGGAGAAGCCAAGTGCTTGCTAAGGACCAACCTAGGAGCAGCCAAGGACCATCCAAGGACCAGCCCAGGACCAACAAAGGACCATCCAACACCAGCCAAGGACCAGCCATGGACCAACCAAGGATCAATCAAGGAGCAGCCAAGTGCTTGCTAAGGACCAACCAAGGCACCAGCCAAGAACCAGCCAAGGAACAGCCGTGGACCATCCAAGGACCATCAATGAGCACCCAAGGACCAATCAAGGAGCAGCCAATGGCAAGCTAATGACCAACAAAGGAAAACCAAAGACCAGCCAAGGACCATCAAAGGAAAATCAAGGACCAGCCATGGACCAGCCAAGGTAAGGTGGGACCAGCAATGGACTAGCCAAGAATCAACTAAGTAGCAACCAAGGACAAATCATGGACAAGCCAAGGAATAGCGATGGACTAGCCATGGACCAGCCAAGGACCAACAAATTATCAATAGAAGAGCAGCCAAGTGCTTGCTAAGGACCCAGAAAGGACCAGCCATAAACCAACCAAGAATCAATTAAGGAGCAGCCAAGGACCAACCAAGGACCAGCCCAGGACCGGCAATGGACCAGCCAAGGACGAATCAAGGAGCAGCCAAGTGCAAGCTAAGGACCAACAAGGGACCAACCAAGGACCAGCCTAGGACCATCCAAGGACAAGCCTAGGACCA
>NW_015153118.1:7034-10131 GCF_000732505.1 Cyprinodon variegatus | reverse complement strand
ACCCATGGACCAACCAGGCACAAAACAAGGACCAGCCAAGAACCAACAAAGGACCAGCCAACACCCGCCAAGGACCAACCAAGGACCGACCATGGACTACCCAAGGACCAACAAAGGACCAGCCAAGACCCGCCAAGGACCAACCAAGGACCGACCATGGACTACCCAAGGACCAACAAAGGACCAGCTAAATACCAAGGAAAAACCTAGGACGAGCCATGGACTAGCCAAGGACCAGCCATGCACCAGCCATGCACCAGCGAAGAACCAGCCAAGGACAAACCAAGGACCAACCATTGACTACCCAAGGACCAGCCCAGAAACTGCTGTAGACCAGCCAAGGACCAATCAAGGAGCAGCCAAGGGCAAGCTAATCACCAACCAAGGAAAACCAAGGACCAGCCATACATGGACTACCCATGGACCAACCAAGGACCAGCCAAGGTAAGTGGGGACCAGCGATGGACTAACCAACAATCAACCAAGTAGCAACCAAGGACAAACCATGGACCAGCAAAAGAACAGCGACGAACTAGCCAAGGACCATCCAAGGACCAGTAATGCACCAGCAAAGGACCAACTAAGGACCAGCCAAGGACCATCCAAAGAAATACAAGGACCAGCCATGGACTACAATTGGACCAACCAAGCACAAACCAAGGATCAGCCAAGAACCAACAATGGACCAGCCAAGACCGGCCAAGGACCAGCCATGGACCAACCAAGGATCAATCGAGGAGCAGCCAAGTGCTTCCTAAGGACCAACCAAGGAGCAGTCAAGGACCAACCAAGGACCAAACATGGAGCAACCAAGGACCAATCAAGGACCAGCCAAGGACCATCCAAAGAAAAGCAAGGTCCAGCCATGGACTACACATGGACCAACCAAGAACAAACCAAGGACCAGCCAAATACCAAGGAAAAGCGTAGGACCAGCCATGGACTGGCCAAGGACCAACCAATGACCAGTCATGCACCAGCAAAGGATAAACCACGGACAAACCAGGGACCAGCCAAGGATCAATCGAGGAGCAGCCAAGTGCTTTCTAAGGACCAACCAAGGAGCAGCCAAGAACCAAACAAGGACTAGCCAAGGACTATTAAAGGAAAATCAAGGACCCCCCATGGACTACCCACGGACCAACCAAGGACCAGCCAAGGACAAACCATGGACCAGCGAAGGAAGAACACAGGTCCAGCCAAGGACCATCCAAGAAAAAGCAAGGACCAGCCATGGACTACCCATGGACCAACCAAGGACTAACTAAGGTAAGTGGGGACCAGTGATGGACTAGCAACGAGTCAACCAAGTAGCAACCAAGTAAAAAACCATGGACTAGCCAAGGACCAGCGATGGACTAGTAAAGCACAACCCAAGGAGCACCCAAGGACCAATCAAGGACCAGCCAAGGGCAAGCTAATGACCAACCAAGGAAAACCAAGGACCAGCCAAGGAACATCCAAGGAAAATCAAGGACCAGCTATGCACCAGTAAAGGACCAACCAAGGACAAACCAGGGACAAACCAAGGAACAGTCCAGGACCGGCCGTGAACCGGCCAAGAACCAATCAAGGTCCACCCAAGGACCAATCAAGGACCAGCCAAGGACCATCCAAAGAAAAGCAAGTATCAGCAATGGACTACCCATTGACCAACCACAAACGACCAGCCAAGACCGGCCATGGACCAACCAAGGATCAACCGAGGAGCAACCAAGTGCTTGCTAAGGACCAACCAAGGAAAACCAAGAATCAGCCTAGGACCATCCAAGGAAAACCAAGGACCAGCCTAGGACCATCAAAGGAAAACGAAGGACCAGCCAAAGACTATTCAAGGAAAATCAAGGACCAGCCAAGACCAACCAAGGACCAGCCAAGAACCAACAAAGGACCAGTCAACGACCAATCAAGGAGCAGCCCAGAGCAAGCTAAGGACCTACCAAAGAAAATCAAATACCAGCCTCGGACCATCCNTGTAGTGAGTGACTATGTGTGTGAATTTTATTTAATGACATCGTGAGATAAAAGTTTCAACATTTCATAGGCCTACCTGTTTATGTATTAACGTTAGCTGGCCTTGGTTGTTTTGGTATGCTGGACCTGGAATGAGTGATCAGGTTGTCCTGTCATAAGTAGGCAATGTCCCCCCTTTCTCCCGCCGCTCTCAAATCCGGCATGAGTTCTTTCCTTTTCCTTCTGACTGCCTCCGTGAAGTTTTTATTTATGTATATTCTGGAAATTTTCAGATTTCTGGTTCTTTGTAGTATTTCCGTTCTGTCCTTGTGCCTTAGGAATTTTACCACAATTGGCCTTGGTCGGTCTCCTCCAGGTCTTCCTGTGCGGTGGGCCCTCTCCACCTCCACCTCACGTTGCAGCTGTAAGTTTTCCTTCACAACTTGTTTTACCTTCTCCTCAGTCTCTGACCACATTTCTCCCTGTGACTCCTGTATCCCGTCAAATACCAGGTTATTCTGCCTGGATTGGCTTTCCAGATACTCCATTTTGTCCATGACAGCCAACAATCTGTCACAGACCTTAAAAAGCCAAGGACCAATCAAGGAGCACCCAAGGACAAATCAAGGAGCAGCCAAGGGCAAGCTAATGACCAACCAAGGACCAGCCAAGGTAAGTGGGGACTAACCAAGGACTAGCCAAGAGCCTGCGATGGACTAGCCAAGGACCAACTAAGGATCAATCAAGGAGAAGCCAAGTGCTTGCTAATGACCATCCAAGGAGCAGCCAAGGACGAGCCAGGGACATACCAAGGACCAGCCTAGGACCAGCAGTAGACCAGCCAAGGACCAATAAAGGAGCAGCCAAGGGCTATCCAAGGAAAATTGAGGACCAGCCATGGACTACCCACGGACCAACCAAGGACAAGCCAAGTTAAGTGGGGACCAGCGATGGACCAGCAAAGAACCATCCTGGTAGCAACCAAGGAAAAACCATAGACCAGCCAAGGACCAGCGATGGACTAGCAAAGGACCAACAAAGGACCAACAAAGGACCAACCAAGGAGCAGCCAAGGAGCAGCCAAATTCCAACAAAGGAAAAGCCTAGGACTAACCATAGACTAGCCAAGTAGCAGCCAGGGAGC
>NW_015153118.1:0-4784 GCF_000732505.1 Cyprinodon variegatus | reverse complement strand
CAAGGATCAATCAAGGAGCAGCCAAGTGCTTGCTAAGGACCAACCAAGGCACCAGCCAAGAACCAGCCAAGGAACAGCCGTGGACCATCCAAGGACCATCAATGAGCACCCAAGGACCAATCAAGGAGCAGCCAATGGCAAGCTAATGACCAACAAAGGAAAACCAAAGACCAGCCAAGGACCATCAAAGGAAAATCAAGGACCAGCCATGGACCAGCCAAGGTAAGGTGGGACCAGCAATGGACTAGCCAAGAATCAACTAAGTAGCAACCAAGGACAAATCATGGACAAGCCAAGGAATAGCGATGGACTAGCCATGGACCAGCCAAGGACCAACAAATTATCAATAGAAGAGCAGCCAAGTGCTTGCTAAGGACCCAGAAAGGACCAGCCATAAACCAACCAAGAATCAATTAAGGAGCAGCCAAGGACCAACCAAGGACCAGCCCAGGACCGGCAATGGACCAGCCAAGGACGAATCAAGGAGCAGCCAAGTGCAAGCTAAGGACCAACAAGGGACCAACCAAGGACCAGCCTAGGACCATCCAAGGACAAGCCTAGGACCATCCGAGGGAAACCAAGGACCAGCCAAGGTAAGTGGGGACCAGCGATGGACTAGCAAAGGGCCAGCCAAGGACCACCCAAGGACCAACAGAGGATAAATCAAGGAGCTGCCAAGTGCTTGCAAAGGACCATCCAAGGACCAGCCCAGGACCAACAAAAGACCAGCCAAGACCAGCCATTGTCTACCCATGGACCAACCAAAAACAAACCAAGGACCAACAAAGGAACAGCCAAGGCCACCCAAGGACCAGCCATGGGCTAACCAAATACCTGCCAAGGACCAACAAAGGATCAGCCAAGGATCAGTCTAGGAGCAGCCAAGGCAAAATCAAGGAGCAGCCAAGTGCTTGCTAAGGACCAACCAAGGATCAACCAAGTAGCAACCAAGGACAAACCATGGACCAGCAAAAGACCAGCGACGAACTAGCCAAGGACCAGCCATAAATCAGCCATGCACCAACCAAGAACCAGCCAAGGACAAGCCAAAGACAAACCAAGGACCAACCAATGACCAGTCATGCACCAGCAAAGGATCAACCAAGGACAAACCAGGGACCAGCCAAGGAACAGTCCAGCACCGGCTGTGAACCAGCACAGGACCAATCAATGACCAGCCAAGGACCATCCAAAGAAAAGCAAGGACCAGCCATGGACTACCCATGGACCAACCAAGGACTAGCCAAGAACCAACAAAGGACCAGCCAAGACTGGCCAAGGACCAGCCATGGACCAACCAAGGATCAATCGAGGACCAGCCAAGTGCTGGACCAAGGAAAACCACATACCAGCCTAGAACCATCCAAGGAAAACCAAGTACCTGCCTAGGGACCATCCAAGCGATGGACTAGCCAAGGACCAGCCAATGACCAGTCATGCACCAGCCAAGGACCAATCAAGGACCAGCCAAGGACCATCCAAAGAACCAGCCAAGACTGGCCAAGGAGCAGCCATTGACCAACCAAGGATCAATCAAGGACCAGCCAAGTGCATGCTAAGAACCAACCAAGGAAAACCAAGGACCAGCCTAGGACCAACCAAGGAAAACCAAGGACCAGCCTAGGACCAACCAAGGAAAACCNAAGGACCAGCCAAGGCCACCCAAGGACCAGGAACAGAGCAGCCAAAGACCAGCCATGCACCAGCCAAGAACCAGCTAAGGACGATACAGGCAGAAACCAAGGACCAACCAAGGACCAGCCACGGACCGGCTGACCAGCCAAGGACCAACTAAGGACCAGCCAAGGCCACCCAAGGACCAGCCACAGAGCAGCCAAAGACCAGCCATGCACCAGCCAAGAACCAGCAAAGGACGATACAGGCACAAACCAAGGACCAACCAAGGACCAACCAGGGACCAACCACGGACCAGCCAAGGACTACCCAAGGAAAATCAAGGACCAGCCATGGACTACCCATGGACCAACCAAGGAACAGCCAAGGTAAGTGCGGATCAGTGATGGACTAGCAAAGAACCAAGCAAGTAGCAACCAAGGACAAACCATGGACCAGCCAAGGACCAGCGATGGACTAGCAAAGGACCAGCCAAGGACCACCCAAGGATCAATCAAGGAGCGGCCAAGTGCTTGCTAAGGACCAACCAAGGAGCAGCCAAGGACCAGCCATGGACTAGCCAAAGAGCAGCCAAGGACCAGCCATGCACCAGCCAAGAACCAGCAAAGAATGACCCAGGCACAAACCAAGGACAAACCAAGGACAATCCAAGGAAAATCAAGGACCAGCCATGGACTACCCATGGACCAACCAAGAAACAGCCAAGGGACCAGCGATGGACTAGCAAAGAACCAAGCAAATATCAACCAAGGACCAACCAGGGACCAACCAAGGACCAGCCCAGGACCGGCAATGGACCAGCCAAGGACCAACCAAGGAAAACCCATGGACCAACCATGGACTACCCATAGACCAACCAAGGACCAGCCATGAACCAACAAAGGACCAGCCACAAAGCAGCCAAGGACCAGCCATGCAACAGCCAAGAACCAGCAAAGGACGATCCAGGCACAAACCAAGGACCAACCAAGGACAAACCAAGGACCAACCAGGGACCAACCACGGACCAGCCAAGGACTACCCAAGGGAAATCAAGGACCAGCCATGGACTACCCATGGACCAACCAAGGAACAGCCAAGGTAAATGGGAACCAGCGATGGACTAGCAAAGAACCAACCAAGTAGCAACCAAGGGCAAACCAGGGACCAGCCAAGGACCAGCGATGGACTAGCAAAAGACCAGCCAAGGACCACCCAAAGATCAACCAAGGATCAATCAAGGAGCAGCCAAGTGTTTGCTAAGGACCAACCAAGGAGCAGCCAAGGACCAGCCATGAAATAGCCAAGGAGCAGCCAAGGGCCATCCAAGGACAAGCCCAGGACAAACAACGGACCAGCCAAGACCATCCAAAGACCAGCCATGGACAAGCCAAGGATCAATCAAGGAGCAGCCAAGGACCAATCAAGGAGCAGCCAAAAACTTGCTAAGGACCAACCAAGGAACAGCCAAGGACCAGCCAAATACAAACTAAGTAAAAGCTGAGGACCAGCCATGGACTAGCCAAGGAGCATCCAAGGACCAACCAAGGACCAACCAAGGACCAACCAGGGAATGACCAAGGGCCCCCCAAGGACCGGCCGTGGACCAGCCAAGGACCATCCAAGCAAAAAAAAAAGGGCCAGCCATGGACTACTCATGGACCTACCAAGGACCAGCCAAGGCCACCCAAGTACCAGCCATTGACCAACCAAGGACCAATCAAGGACCACCCAAAGACCAATCAAGGAGCAGCCAAGGGCAAGCTAAGGACCATCCAAGGAAAAACCAAGGCCCAGCCAAGGACCATCCAAGGAAAAGCAAGGACCAGCCATGGACTACCCATGGACCAACAAAGGACCAGCCAAGACCAGCCAAGGACCAGCCACTGTCAAGGATAAATCAAGGAGCAGACAAGTGCTTGCTAAGGACCAACCAAGAAGCAGCAAAGGACCAACCAATGACCAGCCAAATACCAAGGAAAAGCCTTGGACCAGCCATGGACTAGCCAAGGAGCAGCCAAGGACCAGCCATGCACCAACCGAGAACCAGCCAAGGACGATCCAGGGACAAACCAAGGCCGACCCAGGGACCAACCCAGGACCAGTCCAGGACCAATCAAGGAGCACCCAAGGGCAAGCTAATGACCAACCAAGGAAAACCAAGGAACATCAAGGACCAGCCATGGACTACCCATGGACCAACCAAGGACCAGCCAAGGTAAGTGGGGATCAGCGATGGACTAGCCAAGAATCAACTAAGTAGCAACAAAGGACAAACCATGGACCAGCCAGAGACTAGCGATAAAGGAGCGAATAAAGGAGCAGCCAAGTGCTTGCTTAGGACCAACCAAGGACCAATCAAGGACCACCCATGGACTACCCATGGACCAACCAAGGACCAGCCAAGGTAAATGGGGACCAACCAAGGACTAGCCAAGAACCAACCAAGTAGGATCAATCAAGGACCAGCCAAGTGCTTGCTAAGGACCAACCAAGGACCAGCCATGGACTAGTCAAAGAGCAGACAGTAACCATCCAAGGACCAGCCCAGGACCAACAAAGGACAAGCCAAGGGCCAGCAGCCAAATGCTTGCTAAGGACCAACCAAGGACCAGCCAAATACCAACCAAGGAAAAGCCTAGGAACAGCCACGGACTGGCCAAGGAGCAGCCAAGGACCATGCAAGGACCAACCCAGGACCGGCAAAGGACCAACCATGGACCAACCAGGGAGCAGCCCAGGACCGGCCGTGGACCAGCCAAGGACCAGCGATGGACTAGCCTAGGACAAGCCAAGGACCACCCAAGGACCAATCAAGGACCAGCCATGGACTAGCCAAGGACCAGCCAAGGACCAACAAAGGACCAGCCAAGACCAGCCAAGCACCAGCCATGGGCTAGCATAGGACCAGCCAAGGACCACCCAAGGACCAACAAAGGACCAGCCAAGACCAGTCAAGGATCAGCCATGTACCAACCAGGGACCAACCAAGGACCAGCCCAGGACCGGCCGTGCACCAGCCATGGACCAACCAAGGAGCACCCAAGGACCAATAAAGAGAAAACGTCCATGAAGTTCAAGGAATGGATGGTGTGTCAGTTTCTGATACGGACAGTTGAGCATCCACCTGATGCAAAACATGGACTCATGAGGTATAAGAAGGAGGAGAT
>NW_015153117.1:16881-17930 GCF_000732505.1 Cyprinodon variegatus | reverse complement strand
ATTTTGTTTCTGTTTTTATTCTGTTTATTTTTCAGTGGTTGAAATGACCATGGTAAAGGCTGCAGCGTTGGTAACAGAATTATCAGTATGTATGTAGATGATATAGTGATCATTAGTCCATATATTACTGGCTTACTAGAGCTGCTCTAGCTATGCTATAGATGTGAAAGAGACTTTAATTTAAATTTACATTCTAGGATTAGCTCTAGGATTCCTCTGTCTGTCACCAAGCTAAATATCCTTGAGGAATGTAGGTATTGGTGTGACTGCAGACCTATCAGATCAGAGGGACTTTTACAGAAAAAGACCAGGTTGGTATTCTGATCAACAGTTCTGGAAAACATGTTAGGATGAAACTATTTAAGACTTCCTGCACTGCAAGATATACTGCAGTGCTGCAGTTTGAAAAGACTGAATGCGGATATAATGATGGTTGCAGATACTGCAGATTCCCATGATGGAATAGTGCCAGCAGAGTGTTCACAGGCGTAAGTCTGGCTTCTTACCCTGCAGTGGTGCAAAGCCCTAATCTGCAAACAGCATCACCGCCACCCTGACCAACCCTGGACTCTGCTCACTGTGTTAGGTTTCCATTTTATGGACTCATATGATGCTCATATGAGCATTTTTTATTGTAGCTTACTTTATTATTCTTTTATAATGCTTTTTTAAAGTGTAAAATATAGTTCAAATTAAATTGAAAATCTGTATCTTTAAGGTGTATCCAGTCTGTTTCATTGCTATCTTTAGGGTCACAGGTAAACCCATGATATAGAGGCTCATATCTCTGTACTCCAGAGCCTCAGTGACTGAAGGTCCTCCTTTATAATGAAATGAGATGCCACACCTCAGCATCAAAGGAAGGGAGCTGGTTTCTGAAATAGCAGCTCCCTCTGCTGGACCGATACCGGTAAATGTGACACAGTCCAGGACATAAATAAAACAGTAATCATAAGGGTTCTGGTTGACAGGGGCTTTATTCTGCAGTGAACACTGTGATGACAATAAAACTCTACCATTAACATCTGTACCTGTCTACTGTTATCACT
>NW_015153117.1:11102-14270 GCF_000732505.1 Cyprinodon variegatus | reverse complement strand
CTACTGTAGGAAACAGTTTAAATGCATAAGAGACCAGGAGCAGATTCAAAATATCTATGGAAGAAGCAATTGTAACTTATAGCAGCAAAGCATTTGCAAACTGCTACAAAAAGAGTCTCAATTTCCCAGAGCTGGTTAGTAGCTCTGCTAACAACAGGTCATGTGATCTAAGGGACCTAACAGGGAAAACAGCTGCAGTAGTTAAGGGATGCAGAGAGAGGCAGGACCACTGAAGGACCTGAAATAAATTATGACTTTTTAAAATGCACTCTAAAATGTACAACAGGCAGAGCAAAGAGGATTAGACAGAAGCAATGAGCTCTGTCCCCGGTGTTCCAGTTTAAAGCTGTGCAGCTGTTTTTTCACCAGCTGAAGGTGCAATAAGGAGGATTTCAATGCTGTTACTAAAGCATAAATCTGCTGATCCAGATTAAAACCAGGGTTGGTGTTAGCAGTCTCTCTATGACCTCCAGTCCACCAGTGGCATTAGCTCCAAAAACAATCACCTCCATCTCATGTCCACTCATTTAAAAAGTAAACAATGTTTTGCCTAAAACTTCCCATCGTAATTATTAGAATCACTATTTCTGCTACAAACAGATGGCTTGTCTTTTCAGCAACAACAGATTTTACTTATTAGAAATTGGTTTCTATTGCCTCATAAAGGAAGAGGGTGGGTTTAACTTTGTTTCTACGACAATCAGTGAAGATCAGTCCAGACCCTGAAAGCCACAATGAAGGAAGCATCTGTCATAGTTCTGCTCGGTAAGTACACTCTTTCAAATGTACAGTTGGTGTTTTTACTGTGTTAGAAAAGCTGTGAAACAAACTGCAGGAAGGTTAAATATGCAACAAGTGTATAGCAGGTCTGAGCAGGAACTGATAGAGTTCCCAGAAATGCAAAAACTAAAGCAGCAGAAGAAAATCTTATTACAGTTTATTAAGACTTACTACAGTTTGTAGGAACTTTTTCTGCCTGATTTGTTGCTAAACTCAATACGTTTGCAGAAATGTTGCGTAATTCTGTAAACACTGGCCTTTATGTGAAACAGAGGTGTGACTGAAGGGGCATTTGAAACTTGCTGATGTGCAAGGTGCTAAAATAGCTTTCCTGTCTTCAGCATCCTTTTAGGCGAAGAATGTAAAACAAACAAAAAAAGCCCCACATAGCAGATTTACTGCAGCCTGTGGCGACGATTGAACCAATATTACCAGAAACTAAGGTCAGACACGTATGAACAGTTTTGTTAACTTTGTTGACTTTAGGGAACTGTTAAAATGTTTAAGGCTCATTTAAACTTTGACAGAGAGACAGACGAACGGAGGAGGAAACATCCTGTCACATCTGCTTTGTTATAGCTTTAGTTTTTTGCTCTGCATCCATAAAGAAACTTCTGTAATTTTATTTTACACATTAGTCTGTATGGAAAGGCAAATATAATCAAAGCTTATTCACTGATCTGCATTCTTATTTACAAGTACAACATTAATGCCTGGATATTTTTTCCATATGACTGTCTTCATTCCGACCCACGTTCCGTGTCCCTCAGATCCACTAAACAGATTTATTTGCTTCCTAGATGTTGCAGGAAGCTCAGAGGATTCTCCTAAACTGTAGAATAACCCTACTGACTGTAAAGACTGCCTCACTGCCTGCTTTAAAACATATTTTAACCTGCTAGCTCTCTACATCAATGAGGTCACACTATGACCTCATTTATTCTTCTTCTGATGCATTTCCTCTATGTTACGAGCAAAGTTTGTATGGTGTGACTCATTTTCTTTCTGTCAAAGGACATTGAAAATAGAATTTATATATAGATAATAGAAAAAAGAGAATTTATGGATATATAGATATAGATACAATACATATATTATAAACGTTTTCATAATGGGACCAAAAGAAAAGTCAAATCCAGTTAAATGGACTGATAACAATTCCAGATACCATTCAGCAACAACTGCTAGACTAATGGGGCTAAAAGCAAATGACCACACAGGTTGGAAACATGGAGGTAAACAGAAGGAAAAGGAAAACTTTAGAATTAGATATATTTGATTCATTCATTCATTCATTCATTCATTAGTTCATTAACTTTATTGATCTCAGAGTGTAGAAATTTTTCATTACATCAGCTCAGATAGTTAAAGGAGAATAATGTGCCAAAGGAGGAAAAAATGTGCATGGGATATACAGTGTGTACAGCAGGGGTGGGCAATTCCAGCTCCTGGGGGCCACTATCCTGCAACTTTTAGATGTGTCCTTGGTCCAAAACACCTGAATCAAGTAAATAGATGATTAAGAGGACTAAAGAAACTGACTGCACACTGAGGTGGTAAATCAGCCATTTGATTTAGGTGTGTTTGACCAAAGACACATCTAAAAGCTGCAGGATACCGGCCCTCAGGAACTGGAATTGCCCACCCCAGTATGCCCACCCCAGACGCACTGTACAGTATGTACAGTGCGTCCACCTATGACAGCGCTTTTTTTTTGTTAAAGTAGGATTATTACAGCATTTATTACAGTTTTTTTTTTACTAAACAGGCCTTGCAGTTATAAAAGTCTTCATGGGAAAAGAACCAGTCGTAGTAGTCTGCCATCCTAATAGGTGTGGTCTCAGATTTTCCCTCAACTCTCGTCACCAGGCCTCGCCACTGCGCCGGATTGTCTCTCAACGGCCAAGGCGGGGTTATTTATGTAGCACGTTTCAATGGAAAGACAATCAACGTGCTGTTCATAGAATAGAATAGAATAGAATAGAATAGAATAGAATAGAATAGAATAGAATAGAATAGACCTAGAATAACCCTAACCCTGTTCCTCTCTGAATGAAATTTCGAGCCTGATTGCTGGATTCTAGCTGGATTGACTGAAGCTGGGTGCCAACTTTAAAAACTCTTTATTTGATCCCAAAGTACTACTCATATTTAGTTTGAATCAGCTGAAGAATTCAGTTTCAATTTTTCAATTCAATTTATTTCTAAAGCTCCAAATCACAACACATGTCATCTCAAGGCACTTTACAGTTCACCAGATCATCCAGTCAGATTGATTAAAAGTTTCTATCTAAGGAAAACCAGTTGTTTGCATCGACTCATTGACTCAAATACAATCCCTCACACTAAGCATGCTTGTAGCGACAGTGGAGAGGAAAAACTCCCTTT
>NW_015153117.1:8945-10967 GCF_000732505.1 Cyprinodon variegatus | reverse complement strand
CCGTCCAGGAAACACACAGCCAGGCAGACGAGCTCCGAGCCAGCTCCCATGTCAGAGGATGAAGAGAGCACATCCAGTTAGTCACGGTCAGAGAAACAGGACCACACTGGAAAACAGGCCAATCTCCTACAGATGATTTTTTTTTTTACTGTAGGCCTAACAAAGACAAAAGGTGGGCCTGACCCCCTCCAACTGGATTGACCATGGTGGTCACCTGGGGGGCAATCAATGGTAATTAGATGTAGACAGAACGCCTCAGACACGAGCAGAAACTATTCCCACCACCAAGAGATGGAAGATGAGAGACCAGGGACACATCAGGACAGCCTGAAGATCGGTGGTTTTCCCAGATGGGCTTTTCCAAGACACAACTATGAGAAGAAGGAACATTATCATTCCATATTGTAGATTCAAGATTTTTTTATTTCACCCAGCCTCGAGTGATACTCCAGTAGGGCGAAATTTCAGGTTTGGTGCAGCCCATCCAAGAAAAGACAAAACGGACAGACAATATACAGACACAGGGGAATGCCGTAAAAAGGCACTGCCACTTTATAATAACAAAAACACTAAGAATGGGATCACAATAGATGTGGGGAGTAAAAAAAAAATCAGATTTTACAATCTATCCTTAGCAGGTTACAGTTTTAGATTGCAAAAAAAAAACCTCATCACATAGTAAAAACCAACAGAAGACAAGACAGAGAACCTAAGCAGGATAGACAGTGAGGGAGTTAGAGACAGAAAAAACATCCTTGTCCTATGAGAGCCAAGAAAGAAAATATGTTGCTGGAGTCTCTGAAAAACTCCAGCAACAAGGATTTTTGACCAGAACTGGATCCCTGTGCACTTCACACCAGAAACGCCCTAAGACAAAAACAGGTTCACCCCAAAGACAAAACAGAACCAAGACTGAGAGAATGCTTTACGCCATTCAGCAAGCAACCGCTAAACAGGTGCATGGCTCAACCCGAGAGGGCCAACCCCTCACGAAAGGAGGGGAAAGAAGAGAAGAAGTCTCTAGGATGAGAGAAGAAACGTCATCTAGAAATCACGTCCAGTTGCCTAAACTGAACTTTTTCAAGCCCTAGCATCAGCGTTAGTTTTTTACTTCTGCCATTTTCTAATGCCATTAGTGGAAAACAGCAGGTTAGTTGAAGGTAGCGTCTCCTACTCAACACAAAATAACACGCAAAACCGAAAACAATTCCCACAATCTTATTTAACATGCACCGCAATAAGTCCAAAAAGATCAAACTAAATACAGGGCAAGTACTAAATCATGCAAAATGTAAAGGCAACATTCATAGACTTAAATTATGAAGATTATTTATTTGAACAACAACTTTTCAATAGAATGATCTCTGAGCTGCAAGACTGTTTTTGTTTAATCCACAAAAATTATGTTTTTGTTTTTCCTCTTCAGTGCTGACTTTAATGACCTGCTGCACAACGAGCAAAGGTTGGTTAATTTTTGATCATTATGACTTTATAAACTGAAATATTAATCAGAGAGTTAATATAAAACATTTGCTTTCTGCAGCAGGAAGTTACAAAATACTTTCAGAAAATAGTATTTCATGAATGAAAATAATAAGTACATGTAGATCACAGCATTAGTGGTCTATAATGTTTGTTGATAGTTATTTTGGTGTTATTATTTGAGGCAAGTATCAGAGAAGCTAAAAGATGAGTTTAAGGTTGGGAGCAGAACTTTGGAGCTTTGACTGTATGATCTGGTTGAGCTGTAAAGTGCCTTGAGATGACACGTGTTGTGAATTGGCGCTATAGAAATAAACTGAATTGAACTGAAATAAACTGAATTGATTAATAATAATAAAAATAATAATAATAATAAGCATGTGTTTTTCCTTCTAGCAGCTGCTCTGACTGTGAGTCCCAGCAGATCTCAGTTCTTTGCCAGAGAATCTGTGACTCTGAGCTGTGAGGAGAACAGCAGCTCTGCTGGATGGACTGTATGGAGGAACACAACCAGAGGAACCAGGACTCAGTGTGGAGATG
>NW_015153117.1:3762-7485 GCF_000732505.1 Cyprinodon variegatus | reverse complement strand
GCTCTTAAATAAACACGTTTAAGAAAAAAGTTTTTATATATCAAATGAATACCCTGCGATAGACTGGTTTGACGGGTAGCGGTCGAGGCCGGGGACCCTGGCGTTCTGACCCTCGGCTGAAGAAGCTGGCTCTTGGGACATGGAATGTTGCCTCTCTGGTGGGGAAGGAGCCTGAGTTAGTGCGTGAGGTTGACAAGTTACAACTAGAAATAGTTGGAATTACCTCGCTGCATGGCTCTGGCTCTGGAACCAGTCTCCTTGAGAGGGCCTGGACATTCTTACACTCTGGAATTGCCCCTGGTGAGAGGCGCCGAGCAGGAGTGGGCATTCTTGTTGCCCCTCATCTTGGTGCCTGTAAGTTGGGGTTCACCCCGGTGAAGGAGAGGGTTGCCTCCCTCCGCATACTTGTGGGGGCACGGGTTCTGACTGTTGTTTGTGCTTATGCGCCAAACGGCAGTTCAGATTACCCACCCTTTTGGAGTCTTTAGAAGGGGTACTGGAGATTGCCCCTTCCGGGGACTCCCTTGTTCTTCTGGGGGACTTCAACGCTCGCATGGGCAATGACAGTGAGACCTGGGGTGGCATGGTTGGAAGGAATGGCCTACCTGACCCTAACTCGAGTTGGGTTCTGTTGTTAGACTTCTGTGCTCGTCATGGATTGTCCATAACGAACACCATGTTCAGGCATAAGGGTGTCCATATGTGCTCTTGGCACCAGGACACCCTTGAACACAGTTCAATGATCGACTTTGTTGTTGTTTCATCTGACCTGCAGCCGCATGTCTTAGACACTCGGGTGAAGAGAGGGGTCTCCAACAACCACTACCTGGTGGTGAGTTGGCTCTGATGGTGGGGAGGGACGCCGGTCAGACGTGGTAGGCCCAAACGCATTGTGAGGGTTTGCTGGGAATGTCTGGCAGAGTCCCCCGTGAGAAGGACCTTTAACTCCCATCTCTGGCAGAGCTTTAAACATATTCCGAGGGAGGTGGGGGACATTTAGTCTGAGTGGACCATGTTCCGTGCCTCTATTGTTGAGGCGGCTAGTTGGAGCTGTGGCTGCAAGGTTGTCGGTGCCATGGAGAAAGACTTCCATACGGCTTTGAAGCAATTCTGGTCCACAATCCAGCATCTCAGGAGAGGGAAGCAGTGCAGTACCAACACTGTTTTTAGTGGGGTTGGTAAACAACTTCTGATTCCTGGTTGATGGGACAGGTGTTGTGAATGAAACGGTGCCCAGCTTGAAAGAGCTCCTGTGTGTCGCTGAATGTGAGCATTGATGACTGAAAGACATCTTCTGCCTCCATTTATCTGTTTACTACAGTCTGTTGAATTCATGTTCATGTGGATTTAAAGATGTTTCAATTAGTGGAAAAAATTGCAGGGGGGAGTATAAAAAAAAGTATAATTAACCAAAACTTTTGCAACCCCCATGCAGTACCTTCACCTGTTGAAGACCTCCGCTCTGTAGCATCACTGCCTCAAACACATATCACAGCTATGGTAGCCACCGTGTGTCAAAAAGCTCTAATAAAGCAGATGTAACCATGTCATCTAAAGTGAAATATTTAAAAGCTACAATTTACTGTGACTTACAGTCATCTTTAAAAATCTTTCTCCTTCATTAGCTCCTCCCACCTGGGGAAGGCTTCCCTGATTTTTATCCTCATGTTCTGATGTCTACAGTATTTTTTTTGTTTTCAGTACTCTTTTCTCTTACTTGGGTTAAACAGTCTCTGATGCGGCTGCTGCTGCATATGCATAGTGCTGCATTGTCATGTTTGCTGAGTTAGCGTCTCCAAATGATCTTTACCACCACTTCTCAATCCCACTGAACTGCCGGTACTGGGAAACACGTTATTTCACACATTTTTTAATCCCCCACTGCGGTCTGTACTTTTGTCATGGCGTTAAGAGACCCAGCCATTTTTATAAACTAATTTAAAATCCTTTGCCTAGGAAAATTTATTTGATTATTAATGGAAATAATATTACACCAATTGTAACACTTACATAAATGCAGTCACTGATTTAAGGCAGTAAAAAAGGATAAATTGTTAGAAAATGTCACTTTTAATGGTTTCTTCACTGTCATGAATTTACCAAAATTCAGACCCAAATGCAGAAGACCAAACAGGGAGACCAGGGAAAAGGTTTAATTGAAGAGATAATGCAGAGAGAAGTGTTGCTCTGAGCACTGCTCAACCGCAGCTGAAAAGTGAGGGGAAGACACAGCGAGTTCAGGCTCAGTGGGAAATTTGATTCGTGAACTTGGAGAAGAGGATTTGGTTGCTGACTCATGTTTCCAGAGAAGTTGTTGAATCTTTGACTCCAATCTTTGTGCTGTAGTTCCAGTGTTTGTCAGATTTGGTGGAGGGCGGAACAGGGTTTACCCAGAAAGTCGTTTTTAGGAGGTGAACGGAGAAAACTGACGGCCACTCAGATTTCCTGCGGTACTTGAACGGGTCATAATGGAGATGAATCCCTTTCTCAGTATAAAGTACAAACGATCTCTTGGGGAAAGTGGATCCAACCCTCCTTTTTGAACCCCAGCTCAGTTTGAAGCTCAGTTGATCCTTCCAGGGAGAGAAGGTCCAAAACATCCAGTTTGCAGGATGACTTCCTGCCGAGAGGCAAAGACAAAACAATGTTAAAACTCAGGTTGAAAAGAACTCAGTTTGACTCAGCAAAACTCAGCTTGGCTAGAGTACCCAAAACTGGCAAAAACTCTGGCATCGAGGTTGTGACAGTCAGCAGCTTAAGAACGAGGAAACCATCAGCAGGTGTGTGAGGAGGCGGACCAGAACCAGGCGCCTCCTGGTGGAGGAAGGGAGACAAACACAGAACACAAACACACAGATAGGAGTCCTGACATTCACTGCAACAAATTTTATCTAAATAAGCAATATTTTCTTTAAGTAATTGCATTTTTCTTTATTGAGCAGGTGAATGAGACACTGTCAATGGAATACAACAATTTACATTTAAAATAATAAAAAAACAAACAATCACAGTCTCTTATTTCAGGTGCATAATATGTAATTATCTCCTATTGAAAATATTTATTCCATTTTATTTACCTACTTAAATTTTGGAGAAATTTGCTAATTCTAAGAAATTCCTACTCATGTTTAGATTGTTTTCATAATGATTGCTTGGTCTCCAAGCAGCAGCAGGTCTGAACATCCTCCTGACGTTTTGTGGAGATTTCAATTTGGCTATTACTTAAAGGCAAAAAAAGATATATATACTGTACATACATACATATACAAATGCAATGCAATACAATCTAAAACTGAGTAAAATTGTCTTGACATAAGTGTATTCACCCTGATTTTGAGAAGGTAAATAAAATGTTCTGCCAATGTAAAGAGTGTATCTGCCCTTAAAATAAGATAATTTGATATTATCCCCTTGAAACAAGATGTTTTTTTTTCTTATTTTAGATATAAATTGTCTTATTCTATTGAGAACCTGTCTAATCCACCTCCTCATTTAAAGGAGAAATTCACTTATTTTAAGAAAAAAACGACTTGCTTTGATTTCATTTTTTGCTGTGTTTATATAACATGAACGCTAAGAGAGAATGATCTTTATAAAACATTCGCTGGTTTAGATTTACAGCGAAACTGATTTATTCTCAACCATTACATTATTTTCTTTAATCAAAATTAACTCATGTTGTCTGGTTCTTCTTATCAAAGGTAACATTTGCTGCATCGCATT
>NW_015153117.1:0-1412 GCF_000732505.1 Cyprinodon variegatus | reverse complement strand
ACAGTTTGATATCAGGGATCAATTAAAGGGTCATTTAAGGTCATCCTTATAAACGGAAGGTAAAATCAGGTCATGGTTATATTTTGATTTTTCATCATAAAGTGAAACTCAGATTGTCCTCTCTGACTGTTAGGCTCTCTGGTTTCTTTGAATTCAGACATAAAACCACCAAACATCTTGCTGTTGGTTCCGGTGAAGCTTCACCTGCAGAAAGACGGCCTGCTTTCCACCTCAGTGTGGTCAGAAGGAGTCAGTGTGCAAATGTGAACGTAACTCAAGGGTCTGTTTGCCTCCGTTCTAGAGAAACTGAACAGATCTGTGGTCTCTGATTCACACAAACCTTCATGTGTTTGAATGTTTCATAATAACCACAGCAAAAATAAAACAATGCAACATCTTAGACTTAGACAGACTTTGTCCTTTTGTACAAACAGAGTGTATACAAAAACACATTTTGTTCAGTACAGTTCAGCTCAGTACACAAAATCTTATGCTGACTAATGAGTTAGGTTTATTGGAAATCAGGACTTTATGATCAACGTTCTTCTTTAAGACCAATGTGATGATCTAAACAGAACCACAGGGATTTATTCTGTGTTGTTGTTCCTCAGAGGCAGATCCAGGTTCAGTTTACTCTGCAGTGAGGAAGGAGGAGATCAGCTACGGACAGATCAACGTCAGAGAGCCTGGAGACAAACGGAGGATCAGGGGTAAAATTGACCTTTGGACCTTAGTTCTTATTGCTGTTATTGTTTTAAGACTGGGATTCACTTTGTTATATTTGGCTTCAATTGAAATAGTTTTTATACACAGCAAAGAAAATGCAGACCTGAATCTTATTGCTTTCTTTATTTATCATAAAGTTAAACTCAGATTCTCCTCTCTGACTGTTAGACTCTTTCGTTTTCTTTGAATTCAGAGATAAAACCACCAAACATCCTGCTGTTGGTTCTAGTGTAGCAGGACAGCATGGTGTCAGCGCAGAAAACATTTGATGGGTTTAAAAATAAAGACTATGTTGGTTTCCATCTCAGTGTGGTCTGAAATAACATGTCTAATGGTGTGAACATAGCACGACTCATTGGTCTGTTCAGTATGGGAGGAACAGCTCTGTGGTCTCTGGTTCACACGAACATTCATATATTTAGATGTTTGTCATCAACAGTAGCAGATATATGAAAAAGGTGTTAAAATGTGATGCTATCTCAATTGAGTTTCAAGAAAAAAATATGTTATCATCATTATGTCTATTATTATTTTAGACCAATGTGATGATCTAAACAGACCCACAGGGATTTATTCTGTGTTGTTGTTCCTCAGAGGAAGATCCAGGTTCAGTTTACTCTGCAGTGAGGAAGGAGGAGATCAGCTACGGACAGATCAACATCAGACCAAAGAGGACCAGAGGTACA
>NW_015153116.1:12938-17979 GCF_000732505.1 Cyprinodon variegatus | reverse complement strand
TAAAAAACGCAAAAGCTATTGATACCGGTATATATTATAGTAAATTATTTAGCTCTTTATATACATTTTAGCCGCTATTAAGAGCCGCTGGAGAGGGTCCAAAGAGCCATATGTGGCTCCGGAGCCGCAGGTTGCAGACCCCTGACCTAACTGAATATGTTAAGAACGGCTCCAAATGACACAAAACTCATATGGGTGAGTAGAACATGATGTAATAACGTAAAATCAAGGGCCCAATGTAAAAAAAAACGTTGTTCCCCTTTAATGTTTAGCAGTGTCTCTTTACTAGACAAAGCCACAGACTGAGTTGTAGCTGCAAATAACTCTGGGTACTTTTCTTTTTCCCATTTAGTAGGAAATACCCTGGGATTTTATCATAATATACACTTTTTAGAAAACATTAATGTTATTACCATAAATCTAAAATTGTTTAAGAAATTTGTTTAGGAACATTTTTACAGAGGATTTTATCCATTATATATTTATTTTTTTCATGAGTCATGATTTGTCAACTGCTGAAAAGCTCTACAGAGACATGAAAATGAGGCCTTAATGAAGGATGTGCAATAAAGAGATGGCTGTTATTAGTATAGATCTACATGAAGACCAATGAAAAAGCAGTGTAATTAAAGAGTGATGTTTTTCTTTCTAATTAACTGATATTTTATTATTTTAGTTTAATATGGTTTTTAGTTTAACATGACTAAAAATATAAATAGAACATGACTTGAACGTTTTTACCAAATCTAACAAAAATATGTTCTCTATACGATAGTGGTGTCGGGTGTAAGAGTTGGCCCTGAAATGGAAGGGTTGTTGGTTCGAGCCCCAGCTCTGCCTTTCAGTTTCGCTGTGTCCTTGGGCAAGACACTTTCCCCCCCCGATGGTGGACTGATGGCGCCAGTGTGAGGCAGCCTTGCTTCTGTCAGTGAGCCCCAGGACAGCTGTGGCTAGAATGTAGCTTGCCACCATCAGTTAATGGATGAATGACTGACTGTAGTGTAAAGCGCTTTGGTAAAGTCTTCTGATTTGAAAAAGCACTATATAAGTACAGGCCATTTAAGATGGAATAATGAGCTATTTCTGTTCTATTTCACATTGTTTCTATGAAGGAAGCCTGAAAATGTCCTTGGTCCTAATAAAGTGATCAAATTCAATGTCTGCTGTATTAGATGGCTTGTTTTCTTCGGGTATTTGCGGGTCACACTTATCGATGCTTAGTTGGCAAAGTTTGCACACATCTACTTGTTTTGATTCTCAGTATGTCATGGAAACTTGTTTGTACACTCTTGAACCCAACAATACACAACCAGCAATTCATTTATGAGGAAAACTTTATCTGAAAGCAGCGACCGGGCTCTTTATATTATCACAATGGTGCCGTTGTGCTGCAGTGGACCAGACATGACATCACGTGTGGCAGCTTTCAACTCTATCTTCAGTTTCTACACTACATGTATTTAAAAAAAAAAGTATACACATTACTAAATGTAAATTTCCAGTTTTTAATAATTTAGAAACATCCAATCTCGAGGTATTGATACAACACTTGACCAGGTTTTTTATGGCAGATATTTCTACAGTGGTGAGGCTTTAAGTAAAACCCAAAGACTCTAAGGATTTGGAGAAAAATAAAAAAATGTATTTTTGTCTGTACTTTGTGAGACCAAGAAACTACTTTTAATCAAATAAAGCTCGGTTTAGTAGTGTTTCTTTCTTTAATAAACCCACTGAATGCGTTATTTGCTCCATAACTTTATAAGCATGCTTGCTGTTCTTTTCTATAGAAAGTATGCCTGCCATGTGTTCATGTTTAACTGTGTCTCCTATAAAAAGGTAGTCTGAATGTTTTTCCTTCTAACAGAAAGTGGTCCAAGTACTTTCAGGATCTGTTTAGCAGTTTTTCTTTCCACAACAAAGTCACTGATGGAATTATTGCATCTACGAACTATGTGTAATTGATCTTGTATGTTTAACCGTGTCTCTTTTCTTGTTAATGTAATTATTGCAGCTGTAAAGCAAAAGTTATCTCTTTGTTTTGTAAATAAAATACTACCAAACCCTGCTTTTGTGTTCAGGCTTTCCCTGACAAACATTACTAGAGCTACTGTGTCCTCTTTGTTTCTATGGAAAGTACAACTGTCTCAGTACTTCTGCGTATTTCCTGGACCGAGCCATTGTTGGAGCTATTCCTGTTATTCTTTGTTCTTCTGTCCCTCAGAGATTAACCATTTGTGGAATTTATAGGGTTCTGTGCTCTCACTTGTCTATATTTTCTTAACTCGTAATATTTAGAAAACCCTTTGTCTCACAGTTTATTCTGGTTGCTTCATACTGGCTTTTTAGGGGCTTTAATGTATGTTTTTAATTTTATAATTTTTTTAAACTACAATGAAATTGTGACAGAGGAAACAATAAGTCCCAAATTAAAAAAACACATCAAGATTTAAGCAAAGTATTTATAACTGCAAACCACACAAATTTTTGCCTTTGAGCTTTAAAGTTTACCAATGCCGTGCTTTTCCATCAGAGATATGAGGTCGGCTTCTGTGAGCAGCTGAGGCGGACTCGTCTGTCCGTCCACCATCTCAATAGCAGAGGGCTGGAACTGGGAGCCCTGCTCATACACTGGTATCAACTAAAAACACACATTTTCCAGATTCAGCCAAATGCAAGAGGAAGTTACTAATAATGAATCATCAGGATTTTCAACACTAAAAACCTGAATAGTTATAACATCATCAAAGGTAATACGTACCTTTGTACTCCACCGCTCGTACGGATAAACATCCAGGTAATTCCTTGCAATAATCATCAGTCCAGATGCGGAGAACTTTTCTTGAGCAATTTCTATGTCCACCACTGTTTCCTGTCCCAAAGCATCCTGGGATACGCAAGCCAGGAAGTGCCTGACTATGAACTCATAGACGCGTCCTTCGTTACCCTGAAAAAAGGACACAATCAAGATTTCTACACATATTAGAATAGAAAGAAATCTCCCTTTTTTTCCCTTTCTGGACATCGGAGTGCTAAACATTTACCTAGATGAGAACATTTGATTTAACAAAGATCTATGCTATCTGAACCTTCATTAATTCCACATTCCATTTATATAAAAAGTTATTAATTTAGTACTTTTAATTAATTTAGTCTGCTTTGAAAATCTGATTATTATTTGTTTTTTATTTATCCTCTGGTTTAGATGAAAAATAAAAGGTATAGCTTAGATTAGCAGTGTCGATAAATTCGTAACGAGAACCATCAATGGCTTAGATTGTGTGAATAACTTTTCAGCAATCCCTTATATTGAACATAACAGCTTGTTATACTTTTCATTTGTAAATGAAGAGCATATAAGCATGAAAGAATACTAGTGTTTTTAATTACTTAAAAACAACCTACACTATTATTTAAAGGCACACCGCAGACTTTGTAACCTAAAGAGTTGATGCATATGAGTTATTTTAAATGATTCCTCAGGCCAATATACAGTGTTTGACACCATCACTGCTACAAGCTGGGTTCCCCTCTTGAAATACCGCCTATGTATGCTGGGAGAAGACGCACTGTCATTGGCCAGGTCATGTGACCTGGAAGAACATATCGCTTTACGGTCACAGGCTCCTATATAGTCATGAAGCAAAGGCTTTTGCTCTACTGTTTTTCTGCCTGCTGGACTACTGGTCATGGCTGAGGCAAGCAAAAACTTTAAACCTCCTGAGGAGGCTTTGCTCCTATTATACAGTCATATATCTGTTATTATTTTCGATGGATAGTAGAAGCAAAATCAGGCAGAGAAAGCTAGCAGGCTACTAACAACAGCTAACTGAGACGCCCAAGCTCAGTCGCTGGTCCTCCGCATAGCGTGGACCGGCCTGTCCTGGCAGTGCTCTCTAAAGAACAGCAGTGTTTCTTATGCCCTCTGAGCTGAACCTAGAAGCCTAAAGTGGTCCCCAAATAAAAGACATGGCAAGCTGAGTGTTTTTGGCCTTTTGCGACAGTGCTGCGGCGCTTGTGGCTGCAAGGATAGCTAGACGTGAAAGCTACACTTCTTGTGCCCCTAGTGGCCAAAAGTTACACAATGTGCCTTTAAGAAGCACTGACTGGATTACTACTATCACTTTTTTAGTTCAAACAACAAAAGAAAGAAGGAAAACAAAGCATTTGTGATGAAACCCACCTGCAGCGTGTTGGTGTACTTGGTGGGGTGTATTGGGGGGTGGGCCTGGTCAGAGTTCTTCCCCTGCCGTGGGTTAGGGCCCCCAGGCTGCTCCAGCACCCGTTGGGCGAAGGTCCCCCACTCTGGACTCTGTGCCTGCTGCTCCACCAGGGGGGTGAGGGGAAGATTGGCAGGAAATATGTTTGTTTCTGTGCGAGGGTAGCTGATGAACCTAAGCAGGAAAACAAATGCAGTGTCAAGTCTTATTTACACAGAGACATGATGCTCTGCAAAACACCAGATGGTCTCTGCACGTCCATCAAGCAGGTGAGGAAAACACAGATATCTGACTCTGTGTGGACTGAGTCAGAGAGACGTAAATTCAAATCAAAGAGTTAGAGGCTAAGACAACAGTCTCCTCTCTAAGAGGCAGCACAGAAACGTCTCACCCACCCTTGGGTATAAAGCTTTTCAGCAATCTTCATAGTTTCTTTGGCATTTATTCTCAGCTTCCTAGACGCCAGTTTCTCCAGTTCCTGCCGGTCAAATAAAAAGAGAACATTTTGCAATAAAAGGTAAACTTTTTTTTTTTCACCCACTGCATTAAATGCATTTTGCACCATGAGCAAATGAGTGTTTATACAGCAGCTTCTATCACACATTTCTCACCACAGTGTCCAAAGGCAGCGGTCTCCATTTGCTCTTGGGTTTGCTTGTTACTGAGGTGACTGTTGCTATGGGATTCTGGAAATAAATGATAATACATTCTGCTTTCACATCTTACTTTTAAAACCATTTCTATTCACACAAATCAACCAACATTGACTGAACCGACCACGGCGTGTTGTCAGCAGCAAGAGCCGGACCCCTTGGATCAGACCC
>NW_015153116.1:9647-10999 GCF_000732505.1 Cyprinodon variegatus | reverse complement strand
TAGTTTAGATTTCATGTCAGACAGGAAGAAAGAAATGATGTTAATAACCTGATTTGGTCTAAAACAACCTGCCAGAGGTGGATAGTAACTAGTTACATTTACTGCAGTAACTTTTAGAAAATAATTTCCTTTGTAGGAGTAGTTGTACTTTACTTCACTTGTTTCCTTTCACTTCAGTAATCTTCTAATGAGAGTATTGCTGCTCTTACTGAGTAAATGTTCTGGTTCCTCTACCCTCCATGAAGAACTGGATCTATTGGAGATCAGGTGAAAATACAGTAAAGAATCCATATTTTAGCTGTAGAGTTCTTTATTGTTTACTTTCAGAAATGCATAACCTGCTGGAAAGATTGCTTTATCAGTTAATGTTGAAAAATATTTTTTATTTATTTGTATTTTATTTTCTACTTTAAATATCAGGATTTGTTCATAACTCTCTGTCTGATTCCATCATTCTAAACATACAGATTCTTCATTTATTAGGGTAATAAAAAGTCTTCAATCTGAGTCAGTGAAACCTGTAGAAACTTTTGCTGTCAGACCTTTTTAAAATGCACCAGCAATCTCCACACACATATACCTGTTAGCTATGGAGTTCTATTATTTTATTTCTGGCTGAAACACTCATTGGATTGTCCATTATTCCTACTACTCCATGAACATACTTGCCCTTTCTTTCTTTTTAAATACATATTCATCTGCTGTAAAGATGGATTTTATTATTGTATAAACCGGATTCCAGAAAAGTTGGGACACTAAACAAATTGTGAATAAAAACTGAATGCAATGATGTGAAGATGGCAAATGTCTATATTTTATTCGTAATAGAGCATAGATGAAAGCTCAAAAGTTTCATCTGAGTAAATGTAACATTTTGAAAGAAAAATATGTTGATTTAAAATGTCACAGTGTCTACAGATCCCAAAAAAGTTGGGACAAGTAGCAATAAGTGGCTGGGAAAAGGATATTGAGCATATAACATGTCTCTCTGAAGCCAAGATGGTAAAAGGATCACCTATCCCACTATTGTTGCACAGAAATATAATGCAGCAATACCAGAATGGTGTTGCCCAGCGTAAAATAGCAAAGACTTTTAAGTTATCATCATCATCAACCGTGCATAACATCATCTAAAGATTCAGAGAATCTGGAACAATTACTGTGCGTAAGGGTCAAGGCCGTAAAACTTTACTGGATGCTTGTGATCTCCGGGCCCTTAAACGTCACTGCACCTCAAACAGGAATGCTACTGTCAAGGAAATAACAGAACGGGCTCAGGAATACTTCCAGAAAGCATTTTCAAAGAACACAATCCGCCGTGTCTTCCGCCGTTGCATGCTGAAACTCTACAG
>NW_015153116.1:0-7392 GCF_000732505.1 Cyprinodon variegatus | reverse complement strand
TAGAGAACATTTGGCGCATCATAAAGAGGAAGGTGCAACAAAGAAGGCCCAAGACGATTGAACAGTTAGAGGCCTGTATTAGACATGGATGGGAGAGCATTCCTATTTCTAAACTGGAGAAACTGGTCTCCTCTGTCCCCAGACGTCTGTTGAGTGTTGTTAGAAGAAGGGGGGATGCCACACAGTGGTAAAAATGGCCTTGTCCCAACTTTTTTGGAATTTGTTGACGCCATGAAATTTGGAAATAACATATTCTTCCCTTAAAATGATACATTCTCTCAGTTTCAACTTTTGATCTGTGATTTGTGTTCTATTCTGAATAAAATATTTGTTTCTGACACCTCCACATCATTGCATTCAGTTTTTATTCACAATTTGCTTAGTGTTCCAACTTTCTTGGAATCCTATTTGTACTTGTTTTTCTCCAAATAATTCTAGTTAACTTTTGAAGTTCATTGGTTTAATTTTGAAATGTTGAGGTTTTAGTTTAGATTTTCTGTGCTCATTTGGGCCTACGTTACTATTGCTTTCTATCATGTTCAATTCACCACTGTTCTGCACATGCATGCTTGTATGTGTCCAGTGGTTATATTCATAATGCATTCAGGAGACTTGTAATATACGTTTGAATACATGTTCAGATACAGCTCTGCTCAGGATGAATAACATATTTTAATGCTTGAAAATGTATCTGATCTCTTTCAGAACCTCACCTGTCTGTTATCCAGCTGCATGAGTACTGGTGAAGGGGGTCATCAGCCATCAAGTTCTAGATTTCAGTGGCTAGTAAGTTTTGCCATATCTAAAAGTAAGTGAATCTAGTGTTAGAGCGCTTATAAAGCTAGGGTTCAGCTCAACTTGTATCTGGCCAGTCTGTTTCATTTCTCTTTATTTGCGTGGGGATGTGGAACTGTAAGGAGTGGAGTCTCTCTCTGTCTGTAGATATGAGCTGCTAAAACATTTTAGACTTCAACAGTAGCATTTTCAACGTTACCCATGCCCACACTGTCTATGTACCTTTAGGACAATCAATGAAAATGAATCTTTATTTTCATAATCTTTCCTCATTCAGGGGGATGTGAAATGGCTCTTCCAGTGAAACTGTTAGGTTTATTCAACGGTGATTATAAAATTAATGTGTGTTCATATGAAACATTGTACAAATGAGATGCTTAACTCTGTCTTTTGATTCAGTCAAGAGACCACACTGCCTTGTGATTCAGTCAAGAGGAGAGCGACCTGTCTTATGACCTGATCAACTGTCCTGTCAGAACAATACTCTGTAATCATGTGTTATGTTCTGTTAATAAAATGCTCTGCAGAGGAGGTCGAGGGGAGACTGGATGTTTGAGTCTTGGGTGCAGCTCTGTCTCTCCTCCTGCAGGAAGCTGTTTGAAAATTCCTTACTGTGTATTTCAGTTCTTCTTTTACAAACCTATATTTTTGAACGTAACATTTTTGGTGCCGAAACCCGGGAGTCAAGATCCAATTCTCCAGGACCGTGTGGGACCAAGGCCAAGAATCTGTCGAGAGCCGCCGCCCCTTGAGGACGGGGCCAGTTTGGTCCAGCCCTGCCCTGGGCATCCTGGTGACGACTCCCTGGTGACTGATCTACACGACAAAGGGTAGGCCTAAACCTTTTGATCAAAAGTTGGTCTGGGACCATTTAAGTTACAGCTGTAATCGCAAGAATATTTGACGAGACCAAGTTTTGTTGACAGATATAGCATCTGGGTATTCTGTGCGTTTGAGTTTGGGACTCTGTGTTGTTCTTGAGATAGTAAGGTTTGCAGCTGTCACAGCAGGGATATTTGACGAAGCCAAGTTTTGTTGACAGATATGGCATCTGGGTATCCGGTGCGTGCAAGGGCCTGGAGTCTGGGACTCCAAAGTGTACACATAACAATAGGAGTTTTGCATCTATATTGGTGAAAATAAAAAAATATAATAGGCCTTAAAATAGGAGTGACTGTGTGAAAGTGTGTGAGAAAACAATCAAACCTTTCAGGTTCTGTTGTTTCATACCAAAAACAGCAGGGGTTTAATACAGTACAACTCTTGTGGATGCAGAGGCAAGAATTTCTCACCTGAAAAGGTAGAAGCAGAAATTACCACAACAGTTTTTGGTTACTGTCCTGCTTAATAAACATCCAGTGCGTAGAATATCCTAGGTGTTTGTACTGGACTAAATTCTTTAAAATTGGTAAAGGTCAAAGTAAAGTCAGGGATAATTTAAAATCTACGATTAGAAGTTTGTAGAAGCGCAGGATCCAACAAAAAATAAACACTTGAAAATATGGTTTAAAAAAATATGGGTTTGAGGGACGCCTCTATTCCAAAATAATACAATAATAGAACTTAAGGATAAAATAACTAAAGAGAGCCAGGGAGGTAAAATAATTAAAAAGAATGGGTTCAGGAAGGAGTATAGAGAAGATCATAAGGGGTATGGAAAGTTTGTGTCAGATTGATCCAAGTAATTTAAAATACTTGTAAAAGTGGAAGGAAAAGTATGAAATAGATGGTGTGTGGAAGTAGATCAATGGAGAAATGTTGTGTGCCGGCTAGAAACAAGCACTAGTGCAAAAATAGATACATAAAAAAATAAATAAATAAATGCATAGATAAATAAGTAAATAGTTAAATGAGCTCCAAATAGCAAGTTGTTGATATAATAAATGTGCAAAGTAGATACGATGTTATTATTAAAAATTAAATAAATAGATCTAATGTTGTGTTTGTCCGTCTTTTAATGTTATGTGCTTCTATCTTTAAAGTTATATTTGTGGGTCTATTAAGTTGTTTGTGCATCCAACAGATAATGAAACACCGTTTAGAGGGAGACAGCTTGAATCTGCAGCAGCGGGGGGGCGGTCAATGGAACAGCGACTGCAGCGCGGATTTCAGCTGACAGCCTTCCTAATGCGCCTGTATGGTCTCCAATAACCTTAGGTTCGGAACCAAAAAATTTAAAATGAATAACCCACCAGAAAATCATTTTAGTCATGCAAGCTACATACAGGAAAAAATTAGAGGGATTTAATAAGTGGATTGTGCAAGCTAAACATAGAAACAGCTATGAAGCAAAGTTTGGACCATGATTGGGCTCAAGTGAGGGGCCAGTGGTCACAGGGGAAAAACAAGGGGCCACGTAGAAAGCACAATAGGTGCTACAATTTTGATAAGGAGGGACACTTTGCTCGAGAATGTCCAGACCCTTGCAGAGTGACCCTCCCCATCATCAATATTATGACCAGCACTGATGCCAGGAGTCATGTGCATGAGCAAAAAGTGCAGTTAATTGTGCACCCAGTGGAGGTCCTAGACCTACAGCATTTAAACATAGAAGGGGTAAAAGTTACATTTTTGTTTGACACTGATAAATCTGTCCTGAGGGAAAAATTAACTCAGATCAAACCTGCACCAAAATGGATTACAGTAGTCTCTGCTGATGGGAGAATGGTGGTTCAACGCATTTCTGAAAAACAATTGGTCACTGATGAAGAGGGATTCACGGTGGAAGATGATTTGGTGTTAAGTCCAGACTATTCGATTAATTTATTAGGCAGAGATTTGTTAAGGAAATTGCAATTAGTGCTGGTGCCTACAGACAAAGGGATGGGAGTGAAAAGATGTACAGATTTTATGCTACAAGGGGAAGGTACACCAGAGCTAGAAGCAGCTGACACACATGTGATACATTCAGACTCATTACCAAAAGCATTTTACTCCCTGGATCTAACCACCCAGGGGAAAAGACGAACCACAGGAGGGTTATATAAATTTGTATGTGGAGGGGTCAGCTTCCGGAAAGAAATTAGTTGGTTTTGCAATTGTAGAGGTGTATGGAGCATGGGGGATATTAAATGGATTTAAAAAAGAAAAAAAAATGAATAGTTCTAGCAATTAGTGGACAGGCAGTTAGACTTATATGCGATTCAGGAGCCTGTAATACTTGCGTTAAAGATAATGTAAATGCTAAAACCATCTAAAATGCTAATTTTTGTCAAATCAGCAAATGGTCACACATCCTAGGAATGGATGTCAAGGGCCATAGAAATAGAAGACCTTCAAACAGGAAATAGGTTGGAAGGTTGTATGTTTCTGTAGTAATATCACCAACTCACCCTATTAATCTAACTCTATAAAATTATCAAAAACCGTTCATCCAAACAGTTGACTGTTAAGCAAGTTATGTGACCTCTGTGTTGTTACAGTCTCATGGTGATAAGCTCAAACCTGTAGTGTCCTACTCTTAAGGGTTAAAGGGGACCTGTGGAAACAGTAGCTCCCCCATATTCTTATTTTTTTTAATCTTTATTATATTGTGTAGTTGGATGTGTGTATATATATATATATAAAACTGTAACTGGAGCGTGAACAAAAGTAAATTCCCACTGGGATTATTAAAGTATTTCTGATTCTGGAAGGGTCGGGTAGGAATTTTCCTCTATTTGAGAGGTTTTGCCTACTCAAGGGACAGATTTTTGAAGCTTTTTACATTCTTGATAAATCTTAAATTTTTGCTTAAGTTTTACATTTTAATCTTTTCATATTTTTGTTGTTTGCATATTGATCTTTGATAACTGAATTCCCTATCTGCTATGCATTTATGATGTGTGTAGAAGAAATCTTTTTAGAAGTGCTACATGCTAATGTTTATATGTACAACAGGAGGGAAATGTTAGGTTTATTCAATGATGATTGTAAAATTAATGTGTGTTCATATGAAACAATCAATGACAATCAATGAAAATTAATCTTTATTTTAATAATCTTTCCTCATTCAGGGGGATGTGAAATGGCTCTTCCAGTGAAACTACCAATCATTCTTGGGGAAAACAACTCAGAGATTGATTCTTCCAGATGGGATGCTGGAAACTGTCATGGGACTCATACAGGAAATGAAGAGAAAGTGCGGAGTAGATGGGNGGTAAGTGAAAGTGAAAACACCAAAGTAACAGTGCACAAATAGTTTTGTGCATTGAAATTTGAGCAGGAGTAAAAAAAAAATGTATTTCAGATTTTTTTTATTATTCTACAAATAAAAAACTTCTAATGTAACTCTCTCTACTAATTCAAATTCACAAGTACAATGCACAAATAGTTTTGAAACAAAATAACTTTTATACATCTTGAAAGTTGTAGAAAACACGGTAACTTTTCTAAATGCAGATTCTTAACACTGGACTCACAATTAACACAGACAGGTCCTTAATGGACCTTAATTGTTGGAAGTCTTTTACCATGAGCCAGCAAGAAAGTTTAAACTTTTATTTTTTATTTAATAACATGAATAACCCCCCCCACCCTAACTCCCATAGGAGGTTGATGAAAGTGAACAAATGGCCATAGCTGAGACTGTGTTGTAATCTGCGTTATTCGACCAGAGTATGCAGGGCCTGGCGATGCCCATGCAGATGTTGGAATTGTCCTGGAGGGGGTTAGAAGTGATGAACAACTTGGCACATGTATCTTTTGTGGTGGGGATGTTGCTGGGTCTTATCTACGCCCTAAACTTGAGCTACCCTCTGGAGATCAAGTTTACTTTGGAAGTTCTGCAGAAAGTTGTTCTGGAATTGGATGGAAACCAACTATCCCACAAAGCTCAAGTTCTCAAAACACAACTGTCCCAATGAGAAACTGGTACATGGTTTTTCAAAGTTGAGGAAAACTTCAGAAGAACAATCAGTCTTTAAAAACTACAGACTGAAAACAAGATCTAAATTGTTACAGTTCTCAAAGTTGAAGTGCGACTTTACTGATAGTTTTGTTTTGTTAGGAATTTGATTTCTAACAGTTATCAACACAGCCTAGTTTTGGCTGGAAAAACAAAACTTTAACATTTGGTTATTTTCTTCAACTCAGCTGTTTTTTGTGCTGTGTAAAATTAAAATAGATGACAGTTTTGAAAATACAGTTCTGATACACCTTGATGAGTATTCTTTCTACCGTTTACCCTCTGCTGTCTTAAAGCAATTCAACTGCACTTAAGAAATGGATTTGAATTAACATGATTCAATCATGGAAAGGATTTCCACAAGATAAAATGGCTTTCAGCATGAAGCAGTTCTTTTGAGTTAATTTTCATGGGTTGGAGCAAATTAATTAATTAGTGTGAAGATACCACTGTAAAATAAGTTGGTTTCAACTAAATTTGCATTCATCTTAATAAACTAAAGTCAATTATTTGGTATAAAACATTGATAATTAGTTCAACTGGATCTATTAAATTACAGTGGGTCCAACTATAGTAAATAATAATAATAATAATCAACCTTAAAAAATAAGTTGAGCTAACACATTTGCTTTAATGTGGAATGACCATAATAAATCAAGTTAAGCCAACATATTTAAATTAAGTTGAATTAACACATTTAATTTAAACTGGAGTAACATATTTACATAGTGAGGTTTGTGTGAGGACCCAAATGCAGGAGCTGAGAGGCAGGGGTGAGTTCTTAGAAGATTTAATGGACGATCACAGGCAGCAAAAACAGGAATCCAAAAATCCAACATAAAAATTAAACACAAAGCAGAACCATGGGGACGTCAGGGGAAAACAATCATGAGGAGCCAGGGTAAGATGAAGTAAGACGAGGAACCAGCACTAAGGGACTGCACAGGGAGTGTATTTATGGCTGACTGAACAAAGGCAGGACTAACGAGCTGATAAGGAGCAGGTGTGAGTAGAGCTGATGAGGAAGCCAAGGGAAAAGAAAACACAAGGGGGCAACAGAGTACAGATAAGGAAAAACCTAAGAAGCTAAAATAAATCCAGAACACACCAATAAATCTAGAAAACAAAGAAAAACCTGGATAAACTGAAAACTTAGAGAAAACCAACAGAGCCAAGATCATTACATGAGTAGGTTAAATAAGAGGTAAATGTTTATATGAGAGCTTTTCACTAGTGTTTATGCACGTTTTTCAGTATATTATATGGAAGAGTTTAATTTATTATGTGTTTATGGAAGTTAAATCTGGTTTATGTCCCTGGGGGAACCTCAGAGCATTTGCTTCATGGAGAAACTGTAAAGGTTGGAGGTTTGAAATCGTTAATGTTCTTTAACAGATCTGGGTTTATTAAAGAAGTTATGCTGACAGTAAGCGCTAAATAAAATCAGGATTTTGGAGTTTTTATTGCCTTTTCTAAGTCACCAATACTTTCTAATAAAATCATTATTTCTCCTTACATTAATATAAAATGTAAACGATTAAGTTTAAGTCCCAAACTTAAACAAGCTGCTTTTGTTAAAGCAAAGTCTTTTTCTTTAACATTTTGAGTTCTGCCAACTTTTCTTTTCTTACAGTGAAGACCGAAGTTTTTGAAGAAAGAAATGAATTTTTTACAGTGAGCAACACTTTTATTATCCATCCAGAGGAAAGAAA
>NW_015153115.1:16002-18022 GCF_000732505.1 Cyprinodon variegatus | reverse complement strand
GGTCTTGGTCTCGTCCACTAAGGGTCTTGGTCTCATCCTCTAAAAGTCTTGGCCTTGCTCTTGTCTTCTAAAGGTCTTGGCCTTGGTCTCATCCTCTAAAAGTCTTGGCCTTGGTCTTGTACACTAAAGGTCTTGGCCTTGGTCTCATCCTCTAAAAGTCTTGGCCTTGGTCTCGTCCTCCAAAGGTCTTGGCCTCGGTTTTGTCCTCTAAATATCTTGGTCTTGGTCTCGTCCACTAAGGGTCTTGATCTCGTCCTCCAACGGTCTTGGCTTCGGTGTTGTCCTCTAAATGTCTTGGTCTCATCCACTAAGGGTCTTGGTCTCATCCTCTAAAGGTCTTGGCCTCAGTTTTTTGCTCTAAACGTGTTGGCCTTGGTCTCGTCCTCTAAAGGTCCTGGCATCCGTCTTGTCCTCTAAATGTCTTGGTCTTGGTCTCGTCCACTAAGGGTCTTGGCCTCATCCTCTAAAAGTCTTGGCCTACACTCGGTGCTACATGGTCCCAGTTGGTTAGGTCTTGACTACGACACTACTAAAAAAAAAAAAAACAATCATGAAAGGATGGCCCTTTTTTAACAGAAGAAGGTGAGAAAAAAAACTTGTTGACAGCTGCTCATCACAGTATGAAGCCCACCTCTCTCTGATCATGACTAAAATGAGGTCAGAATCAGACTGACGTCTGGTTGGTTTCCTGCCTGACATGAGAATCAGTCTCAGAGTGTCTTTGAAAATGGTGATTAAAAAAACTTCTTTAAGATTAATGGCTTCTCTCTTTGTGTCTCTTGTCTCATCTGATTTTGAAATTGTTTCATTAAAGGTGTTATGTGTTAGATTTTGAGCATTTTTAGCCTATTTCATGTTGTGAGACAGGACCATTTGTAGGAATTTCTCAAATCTGATCATTTCTAATGAGCAAAAACATGGTTTATTGTGATTAATTCATTCTTGTTCTCATCCTCTAAAGGTCTTGGTCTCATCCTCTAAGGGTCCTGGTCTCGTCCTCTAAATGTTTTGGTCTTGGTCTCTTCCGCTAAAGTTCTTCGTCTTGGTCTCGTCCACTAAAGGTCTTGGTCTCATCCTCTACAGGTCTTTGTCTTGCAGAGGTGTCAAGTAACGAAGTACAAATACTTCGTTACTGTACTTAAGTACACTTTTAAGGTAATTATACTTTACTCCATTAGTTGTTTTTCTTCCTGCTGCTGACTTCTACTCATTACATTTTTACACAAGTATCTGTATTTTCTATTCCTTACATTTGTAAAACAAATGTTAGTCATTACTCTTGGCTTCGGTTTGATGTTTATAAATATTTATTTCACGTCATGTGCGCCATCCAATGCAGATCATTGGTGCCATCCACATGTAGTGAAAAGTGTAATTGGATGAGTCATATAACGCAAACACTCATTGGTTAGCTATTCGTCAAATTTGTGCTGATGCCATAGTAAATAACCAGAAGCAAGCAGGTGTTCTTTAAACTACAATCTTGAATTGTCTATGCCATGCTACAATGTCGGATTCAGAAAAAAATGTCAAAATGTATAAAAGGTCGGACAAAAGCGAGAGCGTATCGGAAGATGGAGATGGAGATCAACAAGACCTCCCTCATCCTTGGCCGTATCTCACAGAATTTTTTTAAATAGTCGAAAAATAGAGCTTTCAGTTCATATAGTGGCCTCCAGGGGTTGTTTTAAAGGTTACTTTATACTTTTATATTTTAAATAGTTTTTTGGAGCACATACTTTTTCACTTTCACTTGAGTAAAGAGGTCAAGGTGGTACTTCAACTTTTACCAGAGTGTTTGTAAACTGCACAAACTATACTTCTACTTACATAAGAAATGTGTGTACTTTTGACACCACTGTTGTCTCCTCTCCTTGGGCTGCCACCTTATCGTGGTGGAGAGGTTTGAGTGTTTTAATGATCCTGGGAGCTATGCTGTCTGGGGCTTTATGCCCCTGGTAGGGTCACCCAAGGCAGACAGGTCCTAGGTGAGGAACCAGACAAAGCGCAGCCCGAAGAC
>NW_015153115.1:11987-12966 GCF_000732505.1 Cyprinodon variegatus | reverse complement strand
CGTCCCACCGGGGGGAGGCCCCGGGAAGACCCAGGACACGCTGGAGAGACTATGTTTCTCGGCTGGCCTGGGAACGCCTTGGGGTTCCTCCTGAAGAGCTGGAAGAAGTGGCTGGGGAGAGGGAAGTCTGGGCCTCCCTTCTTAAGCTGCTGCCCCCGTGATCTGACCCCGGATAAGCGGAGGAAGATGGATGGATGGATGGATGGATGGATGTTGTCTCCTCCACTAAAGGTGTTGGTCTCTTTCACTAAAGGTCTTGGTCTCATCCTCTAAAAGTTTTGGTCTTGCTCTCGTCCTCTATGGATCCTGGTCTCGTCCTCTATGGATCTTGGTCTCGTCCTCTATGGATCTTGGTCTCGTCCTCTAAAAGTTTTTGGTCTTGGTCTCATCCACTATAGGTCTTGGTCTTGGTTTCGTCCACTAAAGGTCTTGGTCTTGGTATCGTCCACTATGGATCTTGGTCTCGTCCTCTAAAAGTTTTGGTCTTTGTCCTGGTATTATTGGATGCGAGTGTTATGTGTGAATGTGTGTCCACGTTTTTTTTTTTTTTTTTTCTGTGGTGTGACAGGGGGCACTAGGGAGGGAAGGCGTGATTGAAATAGTTTTTTCTCTCCCAGGTTGGGGTCTCAACTGCCCCCTCTCCCAAATACATCTCAAGTGCAGAGCCCATTCCCCCCGTCCTGCTCTCCCTCCGCTGGCTGGCATCGGGGCTTGCCGGTGCACTGGTGGAGCTCGGGTCTGGGGGTGGATGCCCGGGTGGCTACTGGCTCATTCCTGGTGGCCTCTCCGTGGGCCCCGGCCAGCCGGGGCCTTGCTGGGGCTCCTGTCTGGGGGTTGGGTGCCCCTGGGGCCTCGGATCCCTGGGGCCCGGGACCGGATTCACTTCAGGGTGGGTCTGGGTGTTGCTTGGGGATTTTCGGGTGGGTTTTCCCACTTGGAGGCATGGTGGAGCTGCTTTGTTCCCGCTGATCGTGGCGGG
>NW_015153115.1:3780-10858 GCF_000732505.1 Cyprinodon variegatus | reverse complement strand
CATATAATCTGCAAAACTCTGTGCATATTTATAATAAAGCAATTTATATGCATGAAACAAGTGGAGCAATATGGCAATTGCCATACCGCTACACTTGTGAAAGTAAAATCTGTTGGGCTCTTTTTGGCATCAAGACAATTATTCTTATTGCCACCTTGCCAGACAGGACACTGTTAAAAAAATAAAAATAAAAAAAATAAATAAAAGTTTTGGTCTTGGTCTCACCCACTAAAGGTCTTGTTCTCATCCTCTACAGCTCTAGGTCTTGGTCCTGTCCTCTAGAAGTTTGGGTCTTGGTCTCGTCCACTAAAGGTCTTGATCTTTGTCTCATCCACTTAAAGTCTTGGCCTACACTCGGTGCTTCTTTGTTGTTGCTGGTCTTGACTACGACACTACTAAAAAACAAAACAACTATTTTCATGTTGACATTAAAATGTTTGCTAATAGGAATCATTTCAGACATAAAAGTCAAAACAGATCAGGTGTTAAATACATTTCTACACCACAGAGTTAGTAGAATAAGGGTGACTACCCCAAAGCACAGTCTTGGTTTCCTGTTGGTGAACATCTTGCTGTTTGAAATACGTAGAAATGAAAGGATGGCCCTTTTTCAACAGAAGAAGGTGAGAAAAACCTTGTTTACAGCTTCTCATCACAGTATAAAGCCCACCTCACTCTGATCATGACCAAAATGATCCCTTAGATGACAAAATGAGTCAGAACATCCTGTTGGTTTCCCGCCTGACATGAGAAAAAGTTCATGTTAACAGCCTGCGGACCAGAGCCGCTGTGCTGCTTCACCTTTCTCCTAGAAGACGTCTCGGCTGGATGCAGCCTCACAGTACTTCCTTTGTGTCTGAGCCTGGGATCAGTTCCCCACCCTGCCTCTCCTCAGGCATCAATACCAGGCCGCACAGATCCAGTACCGGACCCGGTCTGCCTCGGAGCGCCGGGATCATTCTAATTTAGCCGGTGCACACAGATTCCCTGCAAACTAAGAGCAATAAGAGAAAGTCCAGATTGGGACAACAGCTGTCTCAAAGAGAAACAGGAACCAGACCTGAATTAACAACCAATGACTGTCATGGTTTCTACCAGGAGTTTATATGACAAGAGAATCCTATCAGATTATAAAGCTCAGTTGGATTGGATCGTCAGAGAAGCATCCCACAGAAACTCTGGAGGAGCTGCAGGGATCCACAGCTCAGGTGGGAGATCTGGTTTTCCAGTACAAGTAATATCCCATAAACTGGTCTATAGAGCTACAGTAGAAATGTTCTTACCTTTCAATCCTTCTCTATATGTAAAGGCTGGAGTATTAAATCTCAGAGAAATGCAATGAAACTAGCAGAATTATTGCATTTTAATTCTTAAGACATGAAAAGAAAATGGATCTAAATCTTGCAGACGGATTAATGATGGAGGTTAAAAGAAGCTTTTCTCATCACAGTCATAATTCAAACAAATATTTATCTCAGTTAACATTGAAACTCCAAAATTTTCTTTAGCTTAGCTGCTACGCCTTTGTATTGAAAGTACACCAGGGTCTGAAAGTATTATTGGTGAATGGCTTATACAACCTACTTAAATAGCAAATTTTCAAGTCAGGAGACTTGAGTAATTTACACACACAGATGGTGGCGAAGTACATCGTAGCCACAGCTGCACTGGGCCTCACTGGCAGAAGCAAGGCTGCTGTACAGTAGTGCCCCGGGCCATCTTACCACCATAAACAGGTAATGCAGGTGAAGTGTCATGCCCAAGGACACAACGACATTGGGTCTCGAACCGACGACCCTTTGATTGCAGGGCAAATTCCTACATCTGACGCCACAGTTGCCCACAACAGTGGCGCCTTTGTCTCTTCCTCTTGTCCTCCAGATTCTGGTTCAATGAAGGTTGGTCTCTATAAAAAGAGACTGCTTTTTCTAAGCTGCTGATCATGTTAGAATTTACTCAGAGATAGAAAAAGTCATACAGAACATGTTCACACATTCATTGACCCCAACTACGGCAGTGGAACCCACAACCTTCCTACAGTTTCTACCAGCTGGAGCATAACTACAGGATAGATAGACAGACAGACAGACAGGCAGGCTGGCAGGCAGGCAGGCAGGCAGGCAGGCAGGCTGGCAGGCAGGCAGGCAGGCAGGCAGGCAGGCAGGCAGGCAGGCAGGTAGGTAGGCAGGTTCTACCTTTCCTATACCTCAGGTTATCCTGAGCTGTTTTCTACATTTATGCTGCTATAAGCTTTGGCTGCCGGAGGATATGGGGACTATTTCTATTCTTTGATTCTGCAGTATTTCAAACTTTTAACCAATTTGAGTGTGCTGACAAGCTTTAGGAGCTTTGGTGTTGTAAAACTGGGGCTATAAAAGTACTGAAATTAGGCGAATAAATACTCAAAAGTTTATTATGTGCTATTACTGTGGAATCAATAAATTATAGGATAGGAAATCACAGGTGTTTCTTGCGCTGAACTCTGCTGTCAGTTATCAATAGAAATGTTACTATTTGTGTCTAAGTCATCTGGGCAAGACTGAAAAAGTGCCTTTTTTACGCAAAAAGCTAAGTCTGGATTGCAGGTCATACGTCTGGCTCAAATATGAACCGTGAAATTGTTGGATTTCTTGAACATTCAGGGATAAACTTTGCACTATGCTGAGCAGTAGCTGCTTAGGTTTAATTTGTAGCCAGGGCTTTACATATAGGACTGAGCCGGTGAGCAGTCAGGTTTTCTGATGTCTCTGAGACAGACAACGGCACAAGGGAAAAACAATTAAAGTTTAATAGGGAGAGCGTTTGTTACACAGTGACACCAGCTGCTAGGAAACCTCCAGCTGCTGAGCGCCTGTCAGGTTCGAACAGCCAGAACGAAAACATGGCGCCACATCTTTCAAACTGCCTGATCAGACTAACTGTCTTCAGACATTTCTGTCGTTTATTCGGTTAGACTCACTTCAATCCAGTCGTCCCACTTCTTGTCATGAAAGTCTAGCAGTAATGGAGTCCAGAAACAAGTGAAATGCTAGACTCCATATCTAGTTCCCACCTTCACTGGATCATGATGTCATGCTCTGCCTGATTGGATATCAGGGTTGTTTGTGACTGCATCTAGCAGCACCAGAGAAGGAAAACTCCATAAACCCCAACAAAAACTCTACATAGCTAATAAGAGAGCTGGAAAGTTCAGTGGAAGAAAAAAAAGTGTGGGAGAAAACTCTCCACAGACAACATGGTGTTCTCACCTCAGCAGTCACCGCCACTTAGAATATTGTTTTCTTTTGTTCAAATATAATTTTTTTTTAAACTGAAAATTTGTCTCATGCAGAACCCAGCTACTGTCATTCACTTCCACTGATTCGCCAGTTTGTTGCTCTGAAGCATCCACAGGTCTTTTACGACAGTCATCACATCAGCAATCCCTCAGAAAAGCAGAAAAAAACAACAGTTAAAAACTAAAAACAAAAAGCAGCAGAAACATCAATGCTAAGTCTCAAGTACAGCGGTGGAAGGCTGATGATCTGCAAAACAAAAAAGAATTCTCAATTTTTTTCTAGACTATTCAAGATCTAACACAAATGAAGGAAATTTTCCATCTCATTTGCGTTGCTGTTGCTCGCTCAACATTTCGACGACAAGTCACGTGAATCGGATGTCGGGTCATCAAAAAGGTGGAGCTTCTATCCGCCTGCCTTTTTTGCAGGTGAATTTTTTGCAGGCAAATTTTTTGCAGCAGAAATTTCACCGGATAAAAATTCAGTTTAAGGAAGTCAAATTGTAAAAAAAAAAAAAAAAAAAAACTGTGTTTAAAATTCGGTTTACAAAAAAAGAACATCTCCAAAATTGTAGGTGACCGCAGACAGTGCCGCAGACAGGATGTCAGGATGTTACGCTGTCAAATCTACATCCGCTCTACACTATGCATATTTCCTGTTTGGTACCTTACCGGCTTGTTCTGTTTGTATGACCGCCATTGTGGAAAACGACTGGAGAAGATGGACCAGCTAAAAGAGTGAGGTGCACTAGAACGCTGGATCCCCGCTCTTTTTGGCCCTCCTGTCCCTCCGTTGTCGCACAAACTTGCCACCACTTCCTCTCTGCCTCAGCATTGGGAATAAATCAAAAATGTCTGCATCATACCTGTTAAAAGCTAACTGTGACACACTGTTGAGAGGGGATAACCAGCCCTTTAGCCTTGTCTCGTAAATCAGTTTATAAACTGCCGTTGACTCCGGCCAGAACCGTTTGGACCAATGACAGCACGGGAGGCGGGACTTTACGACGCAGCACTCTCACCGCCAGAATTACCCGTAAGGTAGCAGAGCTTTTATGCTAACGTAACAGAAAGATGGAGATTGCAAGGGAGCAATTCAGCAAATCAAGAATGTAATAGATCGCAAACCTTATATCCTCAGATATTGTGGGCAAAACCGGCAGAAATCGTTCACTGGAGAGTTTTTTTAACGTTTATGACACGTTTCACGGAGTAGAAAATTCCCTAGCTATTTGATTCTAACCTAAAGAGTCTGACCTTGTTAGTCCTGCCTTTTGAAATCCAGCTCTACCCGCTCATTACCAGACCGATACGTCGTGTTGACATAGTATCAGTCTGGCTGGCCAGGCTAGCTAAACCTGGGAGTTACAAGTCTAGCTCCCCTAGTGGCTAAATGTAATGCAATGTTGCTTTGAGGCAGTAGAAATATTTTAGGCATGGTCTTACTCTTTTACCTCAGTGGTATGGCTCCTATTTCTTTGTTTTTATCCAGGCTAAAGTTGTAGCTGTCCTTAAGCGTTGTGTTATTCATAAAGTGTTAGGATTTAGCTGCCAGGATGAACCTGGAAAAGTGAGAATAGAGATACTTTGATAAAATATTATTTTGAGAGTTTTGAGAAACAACTTATTAACCTTCCATTATTAGCCAATCGTTGATATTTGTTGAAGTTTTGTAGTGATCTATGGTATTCGGACTCTCTGATGGGACAGCTGTGCTGGTTGCTGCGTTTAAACTTTTGTACTATTGTAGCTTTTCTATGTCTGCTTCAGTCTCCTTGAACCCCAGTGGGCCTCAGCAGATGGCCGCTCACACTGAGCCTGGTTCTGCTGGAGGTTTCTTCCTGTTCAAAGGGAGTTTTTCCTCTCCACTGTCGCTACAAGCATGCTTAGTGTGAGGGATTGCTGAAGAGTCAATGAGTCGATGCAATCAGCTGGTTTTCCTTAGATAGAAAACTTTGAATCAATCTGACTGGATGATCTGGTGAACTGGAAAGTGACCTGAGATGACATGATGTGAATTGGAGCTATAGACATAAACTGAATAGAATAGAGTGATCTGTTTGTCTTGGACAAACCGTCCCTCACCTGGACAAAGGAGACAGAATGGTGAGGATCATTTATCTGTTGAATTTTCACACAATCCCCACGGATGCAGAAATCAGCAACCATCTGCATAAAAAGTGGACATTTTACACTTCAGTAGGAGACAGAGTCCCGTCAGATGGTAAAGGAGCGGTAAGGTGCGGGGAGCCTGGAACCAATTTGTGGCCTAGTGTGGAAACAACCATCTGATCCTGAGAGTAAACTAAACAAAGGAGATGATTGTAGACTCCAGTAGAGTCACAGAGAGGTCAAAGTGGTAAAAATACCTTTATTCAAGCGGGTCCTTTTCTTATTTACGTCTGAAGTCTAGCAGTTCATATAGAGATGCTAAATACGGGCTTTTTGATGATATTTTACAACGGAACTGGTTGTTTTAAGCAATGATTTAAAACCAGTTAATCGCTGAATGTGGATTTTAATACGTGGATAAAGTTCATCTGACTTAGTTGAATATTTCAATTTAAAGGAGCCTCAGATTTGTGTCCAAACATATAAAGAAGAGAAATTCTGTTATCTGAGATTTCTAAAAAAGATTTTAATTGGTAAAGTGGAAATATTATGTCCTGAAAAACAGATCAAATCGATCCAAATTGTCCCGGATGGCTGATTATTCACTGATTTTAGGTTTTAACTGAAAAAGATGAACAAATTACAACTGATTTGTAAACTACCGTAGCCCCAACCACCAGTGGCCAAAATAACTTTTGCCTGTGAGTTGGTCTAGCCTCGATCAATGCCCCACGCCCTAGAGCTGGCGGGCCAATCACAACGCAGAGATGTGTTTTGAATGTCTGGATGCAAAGTGGGCGGGGTTTTTAGTGCGGGACGACAAAGCTGCACTACGCAGGAGAAACAGTAGCACACACTGGAGCAGCAGCAGCTTTCAATGGAGCGCTCCATTGGAAGTTAAAAGTTCTCTTTCTGTTGCTCCTGTTCAATAAAAATACGTTTTATGATCATTTGATGCGAGAATATTATACTTTAAAGCGCCACTATATGGGGCTAACGGCAGCCCGTCTGCAACGGCCCTCTCTCGGCATAGTCATGTGTGAAGGACCGCTGGCTCTGATGGTGATTTTTGACTCAGCTTTGGAATCAGGTTTGGAAGGATCAGACTTTGGGTTTTAGTTGAAACGTGAGCAGGAAGAGGCTCTATGCTCATTCATTTTTAAGAAGGACATATTCGCCATTTTAACGACAGGCTGTTTGTTTCCACTCCCCCACCAGCTTGCTGTCGCGCTTCCTACGTCACAGTCAGTGGCTCTTATTGGTCAGAGCGTTGGCCAATAGGCACAGACATGGTTTGAAAAACAACGGGTTGTTCTCATCAACTATCTCCCGATGTCTCAATCATCGGAGCCAGACTAAATTTCAACTTTCATCTCTCATTTAGTCTGTTTTACCAGGCTAGCTGATTTGGTTTGATAGAAATCATATTTTCAATCAAAGCCTCTCCTTTCTTTTCTTTTGGGTCATTTAAGATACGTTCCACCTTAACATTTCAGTAGAGTCGATATTGGCCGCCATTGAATGAGCTAACATTGATGCTGTGTTATTTTGCTGCTTTTTAACCAGGTTCTGAACCCAACTGCTGCGGAAGGAGACAAAGATTAAATATTAGCCGCACCGGACTATAAGCCGCACCGGGCTATTAGCCGCACCGGGCTATTAGCCGCACCGGGCTATTAGCCGCACCGG
>NW_015153115.1:0-781 GCF_000732505.1 Cyprinodon variegatus | reverse complement strand
GCTGTTTATGTGTTCTCAATTCAGAGGGCCTGTCTTTGCCCAGGCCCCCAATCTCCCTAAATCCACCCCTGGTGGCGGAGGGGGCCGCTGGAACCAGAAGCCTTCGTTTCTGCATGAGAGCCGCCGTTTCCTCACGGAGGTACATGTTGTCACATGTCACCTGTCTAGTTTGCATGTGATGTCATCAGGGCAGGTAGAAACATGACACCTACATGCCCCCCCCAACACTTGTCAGCTGATTTTCATGATCAGGAGAAAACAGGAGCTGCTGGAACCTGCAGCTTCTTGTTCGCACTTCCTGTTTACTGTGAAAAATAAAAAATAAATCAACTCTACTTGGTGATTTAGAAAACATATTGTGGCATTTTCTGAAGAGCATTTAGATAAATTGTCTGTAAAATGCTGGGCTGCTGCAGGATTTATCAGAGTGTTTCATCTGTAAACAGCTGCACGGCTTATATTCACGTTAACAGTCAAGGTCAGCAGCTTTTCTCTGCTCACATGGCACCACAGACTCTTAGAAACACAACCTCTCTAGAGCTCTGGGACTTCTCTGTTGGAATAGAAATCAGTTTATGATGTTCTGGTCGAGTTGGAGCTCTGAGTGAGGCAGGAGGAGCAGCGTTCACTCCGTCCTGCAGGATTTCAAATTAGAAGCAGCAGCTTAGAGTTCTGACCTGCAGCCCGTCCCAGCTGGGATGTTTCCTCGTTAAGCTACAAACACAGAGACAGCTCATCGATTTTAACCCCTTAAGCACATCTGACCCCTGCTCATGTTTAT
>NW_015153114.1:16424-18028 GCF_000732505.1 Cyprinodon variegatus | reverse complement strand
TACAGTAGTTTCTTCTTTTTTTCCATTTTCCTTTAAGGAAACATTTGTTGCTGATTCATATAATTGTTCTTCAATTATTCACAGAAATCAATAACCATTACAAGATGCTACTTTCAGTTATAAGTAAGTATTTTTTTTTATTATTCCTCAGTGATATGGATAGATATATATTTTTTTTTTTTTTTTACAATCTCTGCTGGTGTGGTTTATACTATAAATCATATCTTTTACTCATTTTAAAGCTCTTTACAGTAGTTTCTTCTTTTTTTCCATTTTCCTTTAAGGAAACATTTGTTGCTGATTCATATAATTGTTCTTCAATTATTCACAGAAATCAATAACCATTACAAGATGCTACTTTCAGTTATAAGTAAGTATTTTTTTTTATTATTCCTCAGTGATATGGATAGATATATATTTTTTTTTTTTTTTTACAATCTCTGCTGGTGTGGTTTATACTATAAATCATATCTTTTACTCATTTTAAAGCTCTTTACAGTAGTTTCTTCTTTTTTTCCATTTTCCTTTAAGGCAACATTTGTTGCTAATTCATATAATTGTTCTTCAATTATTCACAGGAATCAAAATCCAAGATGCTACCTTTAGATATATTTTTTTTATTTCTCAGTTATAGTGATATATATTTTTTCTTTTTTTTTAGAACCTCTACTGATCTGATATATCCTGTATATTTCCTGAACATTATAAATCATATTTTTTTCTCCTGTTTAAGCTCATTAGTTTATTTTTTTTATTTTCCTTTAAGGCAAGACACTTCTGCAGCGTTGGAATAACACAAACTCAGACTACAAACATCTGAAGAAACACAAAGACAAAACAGTGATTCTGAGTCATGACCATGCAAAACAGAAACACTTGAGTTTAATCACTGTTGTTTGATTATTAGCAGTAACCCAGGCCAGGCCAAGCTGCTAAGTCAGCTAAACCTAAACTACACTGGACCAAAGCTGATTTCATGTTTTATTTGTCTTACTTTTATCACATTTTTTACCTCTGGGGGATGCCATATTTTAGGGTTATGATACTGGAGGATCTAATCAAAGCAGACATAATAGAAAGAATTGACCTTTGAGTATTAGTGGAAGCAGCCAGAATTTCTCATTTAAACAGCAACTCATTCCTACAGTAATCTGATCCTTTCATTCCTGCCACATTTGAGATACAGATCTTTTTACTGATGTTAAATTCAAGATGATGGAAGGAAAGTTTTTTTTTCAGTTTTTACAGCACTAGTGGCTCGTTTTTTTTGGACAGTAGGCTGACAGGAAAGGGGGCATGTATGATTCGAACCTGGGTCAGCCACGTGAGGAATAAGGCCTCCATACATGGGTTTTGCTGGCTAACGCTGTGCCACCTGCATGACCAGAAGGAAAGTTTTAAAGAGTTATAAAAAATATATGTTAATCTTGAGTAAAACTATGGCATGGTATGGTTTATTTGAAATGGAAGAACATGAGGCTAATTTTTTCAGGGTAAAACAAACTGAACATACTTTTGGTTGAATCATCTCATCAATGTTCATCCAGCTGATAGATGTTTTATATCAGTTTGTTACCTGCAGAGTCCTCAGATCACCAACCAGC
>NW_015153114.1:14058-15115 GCF_000732505.1 Cyprinodon variegatus | reverse complement strand
TTTTGTTTAAAAAAAAAATTGGATTAAAATAAACCCGAAGCGTGGATTCAATGTCAATTTTAGGCCTAAAATTGAATCAAATATTAAAATTTGATCTAAAACACTTTAGTTCAATCATGCAATGCAGCATATATTAAACTATATTTCTCTGTAAATTTTTATTTTCATTTTTTTCAACAATCACACTAATGGGCTAAGTTAGCCTGTTTAGCTTTTGACCATAGGTCTACTGCTAAAGATGACACAGAAAGAGAAAATATTCCCCTATAACCAGAGATCATTTTAAAACAGCTGAATATAGAACAGATGCATAATACTGCCATCTACTGGTTGATGTGTAGCACCGCAATTGTCCTGTTGCAGATAATCTGGATTTGGTGATCTCCCAAAGTGGGAATCTGGATCAGTTTGATCCAATCTGACTTTTCCTCCTAAACCAGCTCCAAACAGAGATGGATTACATGATCCTGGATCCTAAAGGAAAGGATGTGTAAATCCGCATCAATTTAATGTGACTAAACTGTCTCAAAAACCTGGCCAATTGCTTTAAAAATTAGGCAACTGTTGTGTGTTTATCTGCAGCTCTTTCAGACAGCTTTCAATCACAGCCTCCTGTGCTTCTTTATTTGCACATGCACAATTGACAGCGGCAGATTCCCACTTAAAACATGCACCAAATGACGTCACATTTCCCATTCATGTGTATTGGGCAATTACTTCCAGATATCTAAAATAACGTCACGTCATTTGTAGGCTACTAGTAAAAATTACATTTCAGATATTTGAAATGTTTATTTTAGATAGGAGGAATGTTATTTGAGACATCTGGAATATGTATTCAGTCATTCTAATAAATGTCAAATTGGCCTGCCATAGGGTCTGAGGGGCTCCGACAGAAATACTATTTGAAGGCAGGGTCGTATTCTTGATAAACTGACTGCACAGATGAAGTTTTCAGGTGGACTGCCACCGGAAAGTCTAAAGAGTGAGTTGTCATCATTAAAGATGTTTATAAGCCGAAAATGAAAAAGCTGGGACTCTTTGTGTCCAATTTAGA
>NW_015153114.1:8104-10169 GCF_000732505.1 Cyprinodon variegatus | reverse complement strand
ACTTTGTGTAATTTTCTTAATTTTAAACTGTGGAGCATCACAGCTGAAAGGTGAGAATAATCACTGTTTATGCTTTTTTATGCAGGAAGTTGGATGTTTTATCCCTGCCAATGCTCAGTCTTCTATTTATAATTTATCATTTCATTATTATTTTTTTGTCTAGTCCAGTCTGATTTAAGAAAATTAATCAAAATCTTTGTTTACATACAATAAGATACTCTGAGGTGTGAATTTCTTGCAGAATCTTTGTTGAATAATAAAACCGTCTGTTCAGTTTAGACAAAGCTGGCAAAGTTCCAACCATGCTCTCAGTTTCACTATGAACTCTTCCCATTCAGAAATGTACTTAAGTTACTTAAATAGATGCTCCTCTTATGGTAGTTTTATTGCATCTACTTGAATCATATTTGAATATCGGTGCAGTTTTAGTTCCATGAGCTCAATTGTTCTGTTGATGTTTTCTATCAGTTAGATCTAAAAAGGCGGGAGGGTAAAAGTGTAATAATTTCAGCGCAATATGCAGGGCCCAATAAATACTGAGGTCAGCAGTCAGTCATTTCTAGGTGGCATGCTACCCAGAAAATGTTTTTAATTCCATTATTTAAATCTGGACTTTTTCAGAGTCTTAAGCAGCAAAAGCATCATCATTATGACTTTTGAATAGCCTAGGCTGTGCATTTATCTGTCCCTTTCCCCCTGCAGGACATTTCAGGCAATATAAACTTGATTTTTCTTTTGAAGCTTCTATCTAAGCGAATAGAAATGTGTCACAAAAGGCATTCCAGTATAACTGAAATAAGTTGCTTCGTATTTACTTAAGTATTTAAAGTAGATACCCAAGAGCTATTACATTATTATGTTCATGGTGTTTCCTGATCTGTTCATGCTTGTTATGGGAAGCAGGCGTTTTAAAATATTTCTATTATTATCATCTGCAGAATTGGATGGAAAATAAAGGGAGGGGATAATTGGATTAGAGTGATGGACAAGAGACTGATATAAAATATGAAGGGCATTGGAACCACTGTGTTAGATCAATGTAGATTTTAAGTTTTGGGCAAACAGTGAAGTTCGTTAAACTGTCAAATCTAACTGGAGGAACTGGGAGAGCCAGATTTAAGGAAAATAATACAGACTGTTTTCTGTAAACCTGTTTTTCAGGATCAAACTAAAACAGATAAAAACAAAAACAAAAAAAACAGGAGGGTATCAAACTCTGATATGATATGTTAAAGCAGACCAAATATGGTGGGTGGGAATACAACCTGCTAACCTTTGCATCCTTTAAAGCTACCTCATTTCTAGCTGCAATGATAAAACCATCTAGCCATACCATTAACATCATCTTTTCACTATTTTTTCTTTTTAGGATACAACACTGATCACTTGGATATTGCTTGTAGTCATTTTCACTCAAATATGCATGCAGTGAAGCATTACAGTTTCTCCCAGATCATTTTAAACCATACAGACACCTTTTTAGTTCATATGACTGTATTTTAACCACCTATCTTAAAACCTTCAGGTGGAATTATTTGCATTTTCATCAGTGGTTTCTATGTAAATATCTGGTCTTAACCTCCATGTAGTTTTTGTTGTGCTGCTTTTATCACTGCTCTCATGCTTGTGATGTCTCCCATTGTGAAAGTGCCTCTTCATTGTTGGTTCCTTATTCTTGAAATGGTTGCTTCATCGTCTGCTCCTTTAGCTACAAACCTTGCTTTGTATTTTTCACATACTCTTCAGCTAAAGCCTCCATTGGTTTAGCTGAAATTCCTTATATTTCCATACTTTTTAAAGATATTTTGAAGCTTTTCTAGATCCTCCTAAATCCAGTATCACAAAATCTTATGCAAGGTCTGCAATTTCTGCTATACTTTACATTCCTCATCTAAACAGTTGGTAAATAATTCAGAAGGAATAATACAGAAGGGAAGAAAAGAAGTATTTGAACAGCCTGTAATTTTGAAAGTTCTCCCACTTACAAATCATGAAGGAGCCTGACATTTTCAATTGAGGTGCAATCGAAAATGCCACTGTGAGAGACATAGTCCAATATAAAAAA
>NW_015153114.1:2361-7850 GCF_000732505.1 Cyprinodon variegatus | reverse complement strand
AATGCTCTGAGGGAAGGAGGTTGTTCCTTATAATCTCGCAATACATTCCGCTGGTCATCCTCTCCTTGATAAAATGCAGTCATCCCATCGGAAGTGTGGAAAACACCCACAAAGCATGATGCTACCACCCCCATGCTTTACAGTAGGGATGGTGTTTTTTGGGATAGTACTCACCATTCTTCCTCCTCCAAACATGACTTGTAAAATTAAGACCACAAAGTTTTATTTTGATCTCATCTGACTTTTGCCCATGATTCCTCTGGGTCATCCAAATGGTCATGGGTAAACTTAAGACGGACCTGGACGTGAGCTGATTAAATTAGGAGAAACTTCTGTGCCATGGATGATTTTCAACCATGAAGTCTTAGTGTATTACCAACAGTAACCTTAGAAACGGTGGTCCCAGCTCATTTCAGGTCATGGACCAGCTCCTACTGATCCTAGGATCACTGAGAACCCACGAGGTGAGATCTTGCATGGAGTCGCCGTCCGAGGGAGCTTGACAATAATGTTCAGCTTAATCCTTTTTATAGTAATTGCTCCAACAGTTGATCTTTTTTTTTTTACCAAGTTGCTCAGCAATTGCCCCGTAGCCCTTTCCAGCCTTGTGGGAGTCTACAGTCATGGCCAAAAGATTTGAGAATGATTCAAATGTTAATATTTTAAAAAAAGCTACTGCTTCAGTTTTTATAACGGCAATTTGCATATACTACAAAATGTTATAAAGAGTGATCACCGTAACAGCAATTAATTGCAAAGTCAATATTTGCCTATAAAATGCTTTATCCCCCAAAACATATTTCGACATCATTGCAGCCCTGCCTTAAAAGGACCAGCTAACATCATTTCAGTGATTGCTCCATCAACGCAGGTGTGGTTGGTGATGACAGGGCTGGAGATCAATCTGTCATGATTAAGTAAGAATGACACCACTGGACACTTTAAAAAAAGGCTGGTGCTTGGCATCATTGCTTCTCTTCTGTTAACCATGGTTATCTGTAAAGAAACATGTGCAGTCATCATTGCACTGCACAAAAATGGCCTAACAGGAAAGGGAATCGCAGCTAGAAAGATTGCACCTCAGTCAACAATCTATTGCATCATCAAGAACTTGAAGGAGAGAGGTTCCATTGTTGCCAAAAAGGCTCCAGGTCGCCCAAGAAAGACCAGTAAGCGCTGGGACGTCTCTATAAAGTGTTTCAGCTGCGGGATGGGGCTACCAGCAGTGCAGAGCTTGCTCAGGAATGGCAGCAGGCAGGTGTGAGTGCATCTGCACGCACTGTGAGGCGGAGATTCTTGGAGCAAGGCCTGGTCTCAAGGAGGGCAGCAAAGAAGCCACTTCTCTCCAGGAAAAACATTAGGGACAGACTGATATTCTGCAAAAGGTACAGGGAGTGGACTGCTGAGGACTGGGGTAAAGTCATTTTCTCGGATGAATCCCCTTTCCGATTGTTTGGGACATCTGGAAAACGGCTTGTTCAGAGAAGACGAGGTGAGCGCTACCACCAGTCTTGTCTCATGCCAACTGTAAAGCATCCTGAAACCATTCATGGAGGGGGTTGCTTCTCAGCCAAGGGTGTCGACTCTCTCACAGTCTTACCTAAAAACACAGCCATGAATAAAGACTGGTACCAGAATGTCCTCCGAGAGCAACTTCTCCCAACCGTCCAAGAGCAGTTTGGTGATGAACAATGCCTTTTCCAGCATGGTGCAGTACCTTGCCATAAAGCAAAGGTGATATCTAGCTGGCTCAGGGAACAAAACCTAGAGATTTTGGGTCCATGGCCTGGAAACTCCCCTGATCTTAATCCCATTGAAAACTTGTGGTCAATCATCAGGACACGGGTGGACAAAAAGGAAAACCTAGGAATTCTGACAAAATGCAAGCATTAATTGTGCAAGAATGGACTGCTATCAATCAGGATTTGGTCCAGAAGTTGATTGAAAGCATGCCAAGGAGAATTGCAGAGGTCCTGAAGAAGTGGGGTCAATACTGCAAATATTGACTTGCTGCATTAACTCATTCTGTCATTAAAAGCTTTGTTACTCATAATATGATTGCAATTGTATTTCTGTATGTGATGACATCATCTGACATACACACATGAAAACCAGAGGCCAACAGATTATGTGCTAAAATAAAATATTTGTCTCATTCTCAATACTTTTGGCCATGACTGTACAATTCTGTCTCTGGTGTCTTTGGACAGCTCTTTGGTCTTAGCCATGTATGTGGCTGTCATACTGATTCTGCCGGATGGACAGTTGTCTTTCTGCAGATAAAAATCTCAACCAGGTTCATCTAATTTAGAATAACAAGTGGATTATAGGTGGACTTCTTAGAGGTGGACTAAGGCTTTATAAACACTGCAGCCTAAAGTTGTTTTTTTTACACATATGTAACCTATAACAGATTTTTTTCATTACAGTCTGAACAACGTAGATCCAGTTTTTTTTTTTTCAAATGCAACCTAGACGACTTAGCTAGGTGCTCCTAAATCAGATACGTATCAGAATTATTTTCAAATGCGACCTGTGTCTGAACGGCCAGTTTGCATTCATCCAACCTGAACATCATTAATATTCAACAAAGCTAACTGTTCTGTATCTTGCAAAGCAGAAGCCGCAATGAAAACAACCATGGCAGACAGCAATACGGAGAGTTTTGATCTTCTTGAAAGGTTTACTTTCTTAATGCGCTAACTCCGCTTGGAAAAATAAATGAAAGTTTTCTGGATGCACTCCTGCAGTACCATCCATGTTTACTTGCATAAACACAGAGCAGGCTCGCTATTTGTGACGTCATTGCGTGCTGCATTGCGCATGCTTGACAATTAGGCTGTTTTAATACAGTTCACACAGTAGATCACATACTGTACAAGTTGCACATATTTAGAAATGTGAACGGCCCCTAAAACAATCAGATTTCACAAAGAAGAATCAGAATTGAGCATTAATGCCTGCAGTCTGAATGTACCCTAACAGATCTTTGAGAGCCAGAAATTTTGCTGATTGGCAGGTGCTGAAATATTTCTAGCAGAAATATAACAGATATACAAATACGTATATTCCTCAGTACAATTAGTTTATATCAAGGTCACCTAATTTGGCTAGCACATGACATTTTCTCATGCCTGACAGGAAGGGCAGTGGCATTTATTAATGCTAATACATACCAAAAAAGAGTATTTTTAAAATGTGTTCATTACTTTTAAGTTCAATATAAGTTTTTTTAGGTTGCAAGGACATGTTCATATCCTTGCTTCTTACCGTACTGTAATTGTGTAACCTCATTGTCGATCAAAATGTGTTTCAGGTGTTTGTACCAAAAAATTTTTATACCTTACCATAGTGTATGTGTGAATATAAAATGATTTCTTGTTCAAGTATTTTTTATCTTGGTAAAATAAACAAGAAAGGAACTGCCCCTTAGTAACAAAGATAGACACTGTGAGGAAACAGAGGCTTACTTCAAGGTGTGCTATTTTACACTTCTAGCAGCTGTCTGTTCTCTTCCGTTAAAGCCTGCTTCTAAGGTATGTTGACACAATAAAATATTTGTTTTAACTTAAACTAAATGAGAACATTCAGGTGTTCCGGTCAGAGGTTGGTATAAAGTCAAGAGATCACAGACCGCCTGAGTGTTGTTGTTGACCATGTCCAGGTATTTTAATCTGTTTGATTAAATGACATTGACAGAATATCATTCTGTCAGGGTTTTCTATGGAAATAATAGATCTTGGACTGATTATTTAGAATCATTATGATTCTTTATCTTAATGTTCTTTATTGGTTTCTGTTGCCAAGATCTAAATCCCATAGAGCGCCTTTGTGCTCTATAGGCACAAAGGCGTGGAGAGAGATCCTCAGTATTGTCCAGAATCTCTGAGGATATGTTCTGACATCGTTTTGAAACTATAATTGTTGTGCAATAATCATATATTTTTTTGCCAGCAGGTTTCAACATTTTTAGTTAATGTAGGTATTTATAAACCATAGTTCATTAAGAAAATGTTTTAGTGGAGTAATAATGATGAGAGCCTGCTCTCTTCGCTGCTCTTTGTAAAATCTGTGTAGTTTAAACGCTTTTCTATATCTTTATTTTTCATAGGCAGATAGCTCTGCAAAAGCTTTAACTGCTTGCAAATAGTGTTTGTTTCCCAGACAACCCATATATTAGCTTCTTTAATTGGTTGTTGCATCGCGTCAAGCTGTAAAAGTTCAGGTTTCTGAATTCCAGCATTAGACGCTGAATGTTCAGATGCTCTGATACTCCGAAAGCTTGAGTGCAAAAGGAGAATGAGACTCTCCTTTGTAATTTAAGCTAGGGTTCATAAGGGTAAACACATCATTTCAGTACATTAGTCACACGCTCATTGAAATACCTTCAGTGTCAAAGTGGAGGAATGGTGGCCACCTATTTTAACTAAGGCTTCAGTTTCCAGACTTGTTCAGGCAGATCTCTGCTATGTTTCAACCACAGCATTGCATCATTTTTTCATCAGAATTGCAGTAGTTTACTTCGTTTTAGCAAATATTTCTATTCCTGTCTAATAGTGTGGAATCAATGATGTGCTTTATAACCTTTAATGTCAGATTTTAGTATGTTCTAGAATCTGCTTTAAGACCAAATCAGTGTCATTTTGTCTGATATGTTATTTCAACTTTTTTTATTGGCAACATTCAACAAGGATTCTATATGAAGTTGATGGACTGATCACATCTCAAGGCCTTATTAGAGGCTTAGGAAAGGATTTAATTTATGAAAGGGCAAAGAAAACAATGAAAGTCAACCAGAAGATGTTGGGTATAACTCAACTGTTGTGAGTTTTTTGTCAAAGTATACAGAGAGGAAATGAAAGCACTCTAATAGAATGGTAGATAATATACATAAAGTTACATTGATCTATTTCTTTGCTTTTTACAGGTGCAGCAGTTGTGGTCCAAACCCAGCTGAATGTCTTAGCAGCAGAGGGTGAAGATGCTCCTCTCAGCTGTCAGCTCCTGGAAACTAAAGGTGTCCTGCAGGTCACCTGGCAGAGGGTCTTTGGGAGCAAAGAGAGGAATATCTGCTCCTATAGCGAGTATTATGGTCAAACAGTGAATCCTGACTTTAAAGATAAAGTCCAGTTTACAGAAGCTGGACTGAAGAATTCCTCCATAGTTATCAGGAAGGTTACAGAGCAGGATGAAGGATGTTATCTCTGTTTGTTCAACATCTACCCTGATGGAGCACTGATAGGGAGAACCTGCCTGAATGTTTATGGTAAGAACCAGACTGTATTCCAGGATTAACTTCTTTAACTAGATGTTGATCATGATGTTTATTCTCCTCTCAGAGCTGCATGAACCCATCCTTGATGTCAGCAGATCAGAGTCTCCTGCAGAATCAGTTGTGTCCTGTTCAGCCACAGGTCGACCTGCTCCCACTGTAACACTGACTGTTCTACAGCAGAACCTCAGCTTCTCCCACTACAACAGCAGCAGTG
>NW_015153114.1:0-2116 GCF_000732505.1 Cyprinodon variegatus | reverse complement strand
TTGCCACATTTTGTGAAGGTACAGCCAAACATTAATGAATTTTATTGAGTTTTAGACAATCAGCTAATATTCTGAAGGGGAAGACCAAATATAATCCCATAAAATCTCACCAAAGTCTACTTATGTTGGAGCTTTATTGCAAGAAAACGTGAACTGCAGACCTTTTTTTTTTTTTTATATTAGGTTTGGAAAAACAATCAGAATCATCTCTCCGAGATTCCAGTAAGTTATATTCAGATTCTCACGTTGTTTAGTTTTTTTTCCCAGTTTGTTCTATTCTTGAGAAAAATTTCATCTTCTTTCTCCAGGATGGCCTTTAACTTTTCCAATCCTGATGATAGTTATCATTGGTATTTTCCTGTATATAAGTTATCAGCAAAGGTACGTCTATGAATTATGGACTTTTACCTTAATAAAATCACAGTAACTTCTGTTGCTAATTGTTTTATATAATTGTTCTTCAATTATTCACAGGAATCAAAAACCATTACAAGATGCTACTCTCATTTATAAGTAAGTATTTTTTTTATTTCCTCAGTGATATGGATAGATATATTTCTTTTTTTCCACAATCTCTGCTGGTGTGGTATATACTGTAAATCATATTTTTTTACTCCTTTTAAAGCTCATTGGTTGTTTCTTTTTTCCATTTTTTCTTTAAGGCGAGACAGCTCAGCAGTGTTGGAAAGAAGCTCAGGAAATTACCATCTGAAAAACAGACAAAACAGCAAGTTAGAGCCATGACCATGAAAAACAGAAAAAAACAAAAACAAACTTCATTTTAACTGCAGTTTAAAAGTAACTGAGCAACATGTGGTCAAATTGATTAGGCAGCTAAACCTAAACTACACTGGATCAAAGCTGGAGACAGAACTGTTATTGTAAACATGCCGTTAGACAATCCTCAATCGCCTCCTGAGTATTTGCAAGTACATGTCTGATTGTTTAATTGTTTTCTAATTTTAAGAAAACTGGTGCTTCTTTCAGGGTTTACACATTTTACTTTAAGTCAGATTTTTCCAAATTTTGTATTGAAAAAAGTTTTGACGGCCGTTAACTTTGAATAAGAATACCCTACTACCAGGGTATTGATAAGAACAAAGGAATGTAACCGTTATTTTAAAAGATCAGTAATGTTTTTCTTTCATACAAAGGGCTTATTGAAGATGCTTAAAGAGTCTCCGTATTTCTAATACATATGGTTCACACCCAGGATCATTCAAACATGCAGAAGAGATTTAAACATACACAGGGTAGTGTTCACAAATGTGAACAAATTCTGAGAAATGTCACTTGGTGGAGTTCAGACTGATGAGACTTCAACAAGACTTCTGGTGATGACAGTGAGGCAGTATTTGAAACATACAGGCCTAAAAATATGTTAAGATAGTTTTTCTCTTGTGATGGAATGCCTAATTAATCATTTAAATTGGTTAACATGAATAAAATCTATAAAGTAAGACAGACCATTGGCATGAGTAAATAGCCTCATATAAAATTCAACAGTGATTAAAAACTCCTTGTAAGGTGCTAATCTGACAAGGCGGTTCTCCAATGATCAACATGTGTTTGCCTAAAGATTTTTTTAGAACTGATCGGTGACCTTTAGTTTATATCTTCAGATAGTTAGTTATTGTAAGTAGAGTTATTGTTTTGCTGTTTTATGGTTGTGATTTATGAGCATAGTCTTCCAGCCTTAGGTCTACTTTTCTACCTTTTCTATGCGTTTTCATTTTAAGAATGTGGCTACATTACTTGACTCATAAATGAAATTTGTAATCAATCATCCTATTTGCATTTGCATTTTCTTCTTTAAGACTGCACATTTTATGCCACAATCAAAGAGAAAACACAGCAGACATTGCTTTTTCGTTTTCATGGTCTGCCAGCAAAGTACTGTCCATAACTCGAAAACGAAAAAGCATTCTGAGCAGCGGGGGCAGCAGAGTGACGTCAGCAGCTGCCCTTCCTCAGGTCCTTGCTGACAATTGAAAATTGTGATTAATTTTAACAAGTGTTATATTGAGAAAGAAGTTTAGATCTACTGCATATTATGTCGAAGTTTGCTCTTACTATATTTGGCCAGGGACATCTCAGGGGGAAGCATTTGCTTTCC
>NW_015153113.1:15505-18056 GCF_000732505.1 Cyprinodon variegatus | reverse complement strand
TGGTAGCTGTGAGCCGACGGTGCCATCTTCCCTCCCTCTATTGTGGCAGGCGCCTGATTCCTGGCTGAGATCATTAAACCTGCTGCTGGGTCACACTGCTAGGTGGAAGCTAAACACATAATGTGGAGGGTCACTGGTAGAATTGTCTTATGACAGAAAGAAGAACTCTTGAAAACTATTCCAAGAATTTTGTTCACTGGAGACGGGAAACATTTATTCACAATTTGAATTCTTACAGCATTCTTAAACACTTCATAAGTTCAGCGCTACATCATCAGACATCTCAGTTTTGCCCCCGAATATGGTGCACCCATCACAGTATATTTATACCTTCCTGAATCATGATGTGTGAGTGTTTGTGAAATATATGTGTGTCTGTTTGCCTCTGATTTTCCTAAGTTCATGTATTCCATCATTCCCACAATTATTGTTAATGACACAAGTAAAGACCAAAGTTGGGTCTGATACTTAAAGAGGAAAAAGATGTTTCCTGTTTTTGTCAAAATCTTTTGGCTCAAAAACCTACATACAGGTTACCAGTTAAGAAATGACTATGTGGGCTTATATATATAATACACATACACGATTAAATTTTAATCCTTGAGAAAATGTCACATCATGTGACTCTGCTGTACAATATTCAGTGTTTTGAGTTTTAATTCCATTATAATATTGATGTGTTTTTTTCTGGATTTGTGAAATTATAGAATACAATAAAGAAATCAGATATTTGGTGTTATTTTTATTTAGCGGTTTTGGGAAAGATTTGTGAGAAAGTTCCTATCCCTGCATCAGAGCTATCTGTTCGATCTATTATCAGTTTTCTATGCTTGCAACTAAACTAGCAGCAGTAGTGGAGTTTGGAGATGCAATCCACTTCTTAAATTCATCTTTGCTCTCCTTTTTCTCTCACTCCCACCTTGGTTGTCGGCTGCATATTTAGCTTTCCTTCCCTGGAAATGTCTTTCCAAATTACTCTTTTTATGTTTTGAACAACTTCTCATTACGAAGCAAACATGCAGGCAATCCTTCCACATTGATAATGAAAGCAAATAGTTCAGTCCATCCTTCTTTGAATCATCTTTTCTCATCAGCTATCTTCCTTTTTTCCCTTTGGGATCCATGGCCTGAGACACACCCACCACTTTCTTTACAACAGCTACCTACCTGGAACTGCAGCAGAGGTCACACCTTAGTTATCAGGCTATGATGCAAATCTTCCTTGACAGAAATGTTAACATTTATTGTTTAAATGTATTTATTGTACACATTTTTACAGCATTGGAACACATAATGAATGTTTGTTTGGCCTCCTGAACACCATATTAACACAAACAAATTCCTCTTTTTCTGTCTTCATACATTTTTGATAAAGCTCCAGGGAGCCACAAGGGGGCGCTAAAGAACTGCATGTGGCTCTGGAGCCACTGGTTGTCAACCTCTGCTCTAGATAAACATGAACCAACCCATCCACAGCTTTATGGTTAATCAGTATAAACTAAAAACAGGAATTAAACAGAGTGATGCTAAAACTGTGATGGAAGCCTCACTATGAGGCCAGTAGAGATAAAAACACAGAAATCTGATAATTCGATCTCCATTCATTTCCACTGAAAAAGCTAACTGAGTTTGTTTGAATCTCTGCAGATGCTGCTCCGACTCCTGCAGTAGAAACACTGACTGTGAGCTCTGACAGCTGCTGGTTGATCTGCTCTGTCGACAAACCAACATCTCTGATGTGGTACAAAGATGAAGAAATCCAGAACCAGAGCAGTTCTGCTGTCTGTCTACAGGCAGGACAGAGACTCATCATACAGATGTGTAGCAGCCAACCCTGCAGAAAACAAGACTCTACATGTTAATGTGACGACATCCTGTTGGTTCATCAAGACAGAGAGTGGTGATAAAAGAATATGTAAGATGAATTACAGACTTTTAAAATGGATCCATGTTTCTTTGTTATGCCTTCTCGTACATTTTACTGTTTATTGTGTTTTGTTCTAACAGATTGGATCTCACCTCTGGTCTCAGTCGGGTTTGTCATCATTATTGCTTTTGTATTCTGTATGATGAAGCAGAGAAATCTGGGCAAAAAGTCATCTGACAGACAAACACAAGGCAGGTGTTTGGTAGTTTCATTCTTTCTCTGAGATTGATTTAATGATCTAATAGTTATATTTTCATAAATCTGAGTTTGTGAAATATTCTGCAGGACTAATTCTTTTGCATCAGAAATGTTTTATTTTGCATCAACATGTAAAAACATTTCATTTTGATGTAATTATAATGTTGTTAATAGTGAGGGATTTTATTTAGGAAGATCTGCTGAATAATGATAATAATAATGATTGATCCTGATGCTAATATCTCGGTTAGTCCTGTACCTTAAATACAGCAGAGTTATGACTCTACAGCCTGTTCTAAGGGCCCTTGAGTGACGGGGGGCCCCAAAAAATGTCCTGCCATATTTTTCATATATGAAAAGAAAATTATATTTTTGATATCTGTGATTTTTCAGCAGTAAACACTCAAACAAAGCTAGATATATATA
>NW_015153113.1:11915-14007 GCF_000732505.1 Cyprinodon variegatus | reverse complement strand
AAGGAAATAACAGAGCAGCTGGTTTCATGTTTTAAATCTTAAAGGAAATAACAGAGAAAATGTTGGTTTTGGACATTTGTGACGATTAGAGACTGGTTCAATAAATGGGAAGCATACTGCTCCTCCTGCATTAGTGAATCCATTAGATATTAGCCGTTAAACTTTAAAAGCAACAAATTGCCACTGGTTGGATTAATGAATTTATCTAAATCTAAAAATGTATTTCCTATTAATTTCTTGATGTTACTTAGTTCAAAGTTGGAATGGAGATAATTTGGAGATTTCCGTCCAAAACTACCTTAATCATTTTTCCATTGCGACATTTTTAACTGATTGTTGGAGGTGTGTTGATTGTAGACAGAATCTGCTCCTTTAAGGTTTCCCTTTGTTTTCTGTACATTAAAGTATATAAGATGAACTTTGATTAGCAGAAAAATATTGTTACTCAGAAGAGCTATTATTACACCAAGTTTGAAATGTTTTTAATTACTCGGTTATAATTTTTTTTTAATGAACTTTCAACAATAAAACTACATAAATATAATATTGCTAAAACTAATTCTGAAGTTATATAATAAAATATATTTCTCTCAATTTAAGTCATTTTAACAGAGAGCAGAGGGTCAATCATATCATGTGTTGTGTGCAGCATTTTTGTCCATTTTATCCTTCAGTCACTTTAAGTGTAATTTTAAGCTCTTTGGAGAGAAAATAATTGTACCAATTGATTAGCTCTTATTATCAGACTCACATTTAATTCTGTATTTTTACTCCATCTGGTCTCTGATGTTCCACAAAGTTTGCTGCTTAGCTCCTTCTTTCTTCATTAGATATTACTTTCTTTAGAAAACATTATAGTTTAGTTAGTTTGTTTTCCGTCAGCTCATTTTGTTTTTTCTTTACTATTTCCCCAGATCCCGCAAAAGAACCGGAAGTCCTATATACGCCAATTCTTATCAAGGATAAAAGACAGACTGAGGTACAGGTAGGTGAACAGAAATCCCCTCAGGTGAAGGTGTTGGTGTTACCAGGATACAGTATAAGAAACAGTGATGTTTTCTCCTCTCACTGTAAATGTCTCTTTCTATATACCACTGGTATCAGAGATCACTATGCAAGTATGGTTTTTCTGTTCTGTTGAACAGAACGTTTACTGATTGTTCTAAATGTAAAACATGGAATTCAAAAGTTCAAAAATTGTTTTAAAATCTCATTAATAAGTTTATGGTTCAGAGCTGCAGTTTAGTTTTTATTAGATGAACTAGTTTGACTCAAGTCACTCTGTAGACGTGGAAACTGATGGGTTAATTTGTTCCACTGAGTTAAAGGCTCACAAAGGCTTGTGTTTGTTAGTTAATTGATTGTAGTTTTTCACATAGAACACAGAGAAATGCCAGTGCTGGGAGAACAGCAGGTTTATTCAGAGGCCATGGTAACCTGACTCCTCAGAGTTCACTGTCCCCCAGGGTTAATGCTTCAGTGCTGAATAAAGAGACATAGAAGCAGGTGCTAAAGGTGTGTTTGCGTTTTCCGCGATCAGAGGAATAAAAGGGAAGCAGGTAGAGCCTCAGGGACAGATGGTGGTAGTAGATGGTGTTGGTGCAGCTGATCAGCCAGTTTAAGGCAAAGGCGAGATAACGACACGGAGACATGAAATTTCATTTGGCCTGCATGTGATTATTTCTGTGAATGAGCTGCTGCCATTTTTTGATGATTGCACACTGGTGTGAAGCCACAGCCACATCCAAAAGTGGATACCAGCATCAATTAGGGACACAGATGTCAACACCCCCATTTGTTCCCTAATTGAGACAAATATTACATAAAGTGTACATTCAACTTCATTTTACAAAAGTACAGTCCATTGTTCACCTGCCAAAAAGAAAACATCTAAATTTGTCCATCCTGACTTTTGCTACAGGTTTAGTAAAAACATCAGCCACCATATCATCCGTGGGACAATAATGAAGAACAATCTTTCCATTGGATACAACAGAGCGGACAAAATGGTACCTTATGTCAATGTGCTTACATCTCTGACGAGTCACAGGGTTTTTGGATAGGGCAATAGCACCCTGGTTGTCCTCAAAAA
>NW_015153113.1:7270-8963 GCF_000732505.1 Cyprinodon variegatus | reverse complement strand
TTAGAACTACGTGGAAAACTGCCCAGAACTGAAAATATATATATATTTTCCCGAAATTCCCGAAGATTCCTCAAAGGAGAGCCGCGCCAGGGCCTACACAGCTCGTACTCCTGCTGGTGTGAGCGGCTGAGATGATAAAAAAAAAAAGTTGGTTGTGTTATCAGACTTCATTTTCACTGGTTCCCTACACATTTTACAGATGACTGTGGTTTGTTTTTGGTCCGACTTGCCATGACTGAAATACTGCCAGACTGGCGAATTACAAAAACCCTTCTTTGGAAGCCTCTCCCTGCTGCGACATCTTCATGTTCTCTGTGTTGTGGTTTGAGAGGGCGGCGCTTTGTGACGACGTGCCTGGGTCCGCGATTGTGATTGGTTGGGAGGAAGCAGTGACTAGCATAAACCTACATGCTAGGCTACAATGAGAAGGAAGGAAACCTGCGTTTCTTTTTTATCAAACTTTTATCGACCCTCTTTTTCTCTATTGCGCCACACGTCTATCGATCGATATATATCGTTATTGTATTATCGCCCAGCCCTATTCTCTATTAAAGAGTCCATTTCCTCTCTCATGGCTTTGGCCCACTGTTCTGACTCAGAAGAGCTCATAGCCTGGGGAACATCGCAAGTCACACGATAGCAATAATCAATATTTGTCACTTCCAGATCTTCGTCACATTTCACTTTGTAGTCGCAATCTGTATAATAGCGAGGGGCTCTCCTCTCTCTCTTCGGATAACGAGTACTACTCTCACTGTCACATTCCAGTTTTGTCTCACACACCTCTACTTTCACTTCAGGTGGGATTGCTTTTGTCTTATCCAGTTCTGGTTGTGGAATCTCCACTTTCTTTTTGGTTTCATAATGTTCATAAATGTCATCATCTGTCTGAGTGTCACATTCAATAGAATTTTATATAATAAAGTTTACAAGTATATTTTTTGTTACTTTTCTCGTCTCCGATAGAAAACCAAATAAGCTGGACTGTATTTATCATATCCAACAAATATGTCTTTTTCACAGCGTATGTCCAACTTTTTCTAGTCATATTTGTAAGCATAACACTCTGACCCAAACACTCTCATTTTGGATAAGTCCGGCTTCTTCCCAGTCAACACAAAATATGGGGTTTGTCCAAGACGTTTATTGTAGCATCTATTTCTGATAATGCCAGTTGCTTGTAATGTAAGTCCACATATATTTTGGCAAGTTACTCTCAATAAGCATGCATCTAGCCATCTCAAATAGAGTTCTCCACGTTCTCTCAATTGTCATATTCTGATGTGGTTAATAAGGAGATGAAGTTTCATGTCGAATGCCATTTTTACAGAGAAAAGACTGAAACACATTAGAGGTAAATTCAGTTCTGTTGTCTGACCTAATACAATTAATTTTGCCATAATGATGAAGAGATGTGCAAAACGGCGCCGCCACTATTTTGCCCTTATTAATCTTTTTACGCTATGAATCATTTATTATCTCATTTATTAAAACAATAGGTAGCATTCATGTCAGGGGCACAATAGAGCACCAAAGGAAATGTAAAAAAAATATATTTTAAATGTAAAAGAAAATTTTTTGGGGCAATTACTTATTTTAAAAAAGCATAGGGACAAATAATCAATGCAAGCATGTGAGTAAATATATTATATATATATATATATATATATATATATATATATATATATATATA
>NW_015153113.1:2834-5239 GCF_000732505.1 Cyprinodon variegatus | reverse complement strand
GTGATTTTTAAAACTTACAGACTTCAGCTTTAATAAGATTAAGATGTCTTAATCAGGGTCATGGGGTGCGGGACTAGCGCCCTCTATTGCCCAGCCGCCACAGGTCTCGGCTCCATTTTTGCGAAGCTGTTGATCAATTGTGACGAGTTCTCCTCTCTCAACTCCACTGTGAGGGCAGAGCTGTGAGAGCAGAGCTGGGTGAGATGGGCTTTAAGATGGGCGGTTAGAGCGGAAAATTAATTAATCAAAAAATCAATGCCCCAGGCACCACAGGTCCACAACAGGGCACGTGCCCCTGTGAAATGGGTCTGCCGACGCCGATGAGGGCAGCATCTAATAAACTATTGGAGACTGACATTTTTTGAAGGAAATAAAAAAAAAAAAAGCTAATTCACAAATTTTTTTCCTTGGTAATTATTTGATAGTGACTGGATTCACAAACCTTACATATTGTTCATATGGCTGTAAGACCTTGCTATTTGCCAGCATCACACATATGCTTTCAAATATTGTCTCTAATTTTTTACACCTTTATGAAAATATAAATTATAGTGTTGACAGAGAAGACATTGGACAACAGTTTTTATTTTCATATGAATTAGCCCAGGAACTAAAGGAGATATCACTCATAATCCAGAAAATTAGCCTTATGACAGTTACCGTGTGTATGATGAACAATCATGATGACAATAATGAATAATGTTATACCGTCTATGCTGCTGTAGTGATCGTGGCAATTCCACACGGCAAGAGAGAAATGGTGACAACGTGATTTTGTTAAAAGCTATCATGCATGCATTCTACTTTAGATTTATTTAAAACACAAAAAGCACTCTGTGCGGATTTGTGTATTACTAAAAAAACAGCAATTTTGCAATATTCATGTTTTAACATAACAGTACAGAATTCAATTGTATCAACGTCTAACTCACATACCCCAAAACATTTTTTTTTTTAAATGCGTGGTTAACTAATATGCTTTCATTTGTGCAGTTCTTTTCCACAGCCGGACGGCATTTTTCTTTTTGCTGAATCAGTTCTTAGAACCACTTTATGCCAGCTCAGCTCTTGACCGCCCTCGGTCTGAAGGGATAATTAATAAACCACCAGACTTTTAGATGATGTGTTTACATAGAGAAAGTTAATAGCTCAGAGTTCACAGCCTGCAGATTGAGGGTGAATATTAAACAGCAGAGCTTCATGAGACGCAGCTTCTGGGTTTATTTAAGTCCTGAGATCAACTCACAGAGATGCTACTGCAGGAAATTACAGAATGCTGAAGTTAATATTCAGTTTTAAACTGTGAACAGAGAATATGTTTCCTGTTTAGTCTCATACTCTGTTTGTCACCAACAGTTTTAACCACAAAAGCAAACAGTCTGGTTTTTATACAATGATCAGCAGAGATGAACCTGGTTGTTGATCCAGTTCTGTTTTTCCTTCCTCAGGAAGAGAATATTCCAGAGTCGTCAGGAACCAGCGATCGGAAAAATCTGACAACGGTCTACGCCAAACTGGAGCATCCCAACCCAGGCAGAGCCTAGCAGATCAAATCATGGCTATGACCCAGCTGTAACAGCTCAGTGTAGAGATTATTTGTAATTTGTAAATAAATAAAAACTTCACATTTACTGGTCTGTTAATTTTTCACAGTTTTTGGTTAAATTATATAGTTTTACATTTCCACAAGAACACATTTCTCATCCTTAAATTTCCCTGTAAAACATTCTGATGCTGAAATTTATTTCCGAATAGTATTTGCATTACATTTATGCTGTTAGTTAAAAAGTCCAAGCATTTTGAGAATCCCTGTGTGAATAAAACTGTGTTGCCTTTCAGTCATGAACAGGTCTGATATTTTTGCAGCAGACGTTTCCTCCTGGAGATGTTCTACATTTGGGTCACAGCTGGAGCAGTCCTCCTTAAAAGACCAAGGGAAGGAAGGCAGGGTGTCTGAAAAGGGAAACAACCCAAACCAGGCAGGAGGAGGGGGTCTGGAAGAAGGGAAAAAGTAAAAAAGAAAGTAACAATTCAGGGAATGGCAGAGGGGTGGTCCGCCTTGCCACCTAGACAAATATAAACTTCTCAGGTCACCATTTTTTGCGCTGGTTGACAGGAAACAGAAAGAGGTGGCAGGAAGGGAAAAAGGTCACCTCTATCCCCATAAAAAAAAGTAAAAAAGTTCAGAGTCAGAAGGTCGGTGTGGTAACACCAACAGTATCTGAGTCCAAGGATGCAGGAGGGTTGTGAGTCCTGGATGTCATGATGGGTTTCAGAAAAGCCCAGTGTGCAGAACACCACGGAGACAGATGAAAAGTTTAACAAGTTTTATTGAGCACAAGCACATGGATTAAACACAGGAACTGGTTCAGGCCTGGGGGCAGGTTCACTGGAGTCTGTGAGGA
>NW_015153113.1:0-2243 GCF_000732505.1 Cyprinodon variegatus | reverse complement strand
TAAGGAGGATCCACGGCGAACTCTGCTGGAGAAAGGTGGAACTTCTCCAGATCCCAACACTGGAATTAACCAACTGAGACCTTGGAAGCAGAGAGTCTGGCAAGGCTCACGTTCCGAAGGTAAATCCAGAACGATGTCAGGAGTTTGGATGGGAATCGAAAACCAGTTCTGTTCAGAACCGGTTCCGTGTGTTCCAATTCCATGGATCCATTTGGCAGCTCGCTTAACGGTTCTCTTAACGATTCCAGGCAGCACTGGGCAGCACAACTTACCTCATGTTTTTTTACGCAAGTTATGAACATGACATTCAGTAAGCAAGTACAACATGACCAGGCGTAAGTCTAGAAAAGCAAAACAAAAGCGGTCAAATCAATGGCAATCATTGCAAAGTGGCAATTACATCCGCAGGGGAAAATACATCCAACATGCAGAAACACCTGTGCACACAATGTGGCATACATTTTAATGCATTTCATGTTTTTGATGCTTCTGGACAGAAGCTAAAGTTACGACTAGCATGGAAGGCAACTCTGGTGGTAATTAGCTAGCTATCACTGGCTGTGCTTAATGTGGCTCCTAGTAAATCATATGTCATTTCTGGAAATAAAATTTCCTACCTCTCTTTGGGGTTATCAAACATCCTACGAAGTTGCTCCGCAGTTCAAGGAGCTAGAGAAAGGTGACGGTCATTTATTTAAGGGGAAGATGAGTTTATTTCCCGTAATTGTACAGTAATGCTTTTTCATTAAATGGATGCCTTCTCCGTTAGATTTAAATGACTGTGAAGAGATGGGTAGCCTGGCTGGCTCAGAGGCTGCAGCTCCCGCTCACTGCCTTCTGTTTTCACCGAGGCAGTCAGAAATAGAGTGTCTCAGGTGAAGGTAGACGAATGTAACCGTGCACTTACCAAGTTTATTGTTTCACAGAATCGATAAAAGAATTGAAAAGGGATCGAATCGTTTCACAGGGAACCGTAATCTTGAAAAACATATCAAATCCCAACCCTAATCTGGAGTCTGTTCCAAGTTTGGTTAGCAGGCAGAGTCCAGCAGAAGTCAGGTCAGGCAAACAGATCAGAACAGAGAAAGACAGGCTCAGAGTTCCAAAGGAAGAATGGGTCAGGATCAGCCAATCAGTTACACTAAGGTAAGTTAGAAAACTCTCCCCACTGGCTCGAGAATAATCTGGTGCTTATGACTAAATAATCTGCAGATGCTGAGAAACTATGTTAGAGTGATAATTATAAAATTACTGTGTGGACATATGAAACATTGAAAGAAAGAAGATGCTACATTTCTATCCTGTGATTCAATCAGAAGGGTCATAAACTTTTATGACCTCCATCCAGTAGGTCATGAGGCAGAGTCACACGGTTGTGCGACTTCCATCCAGCCCGATGGTGATTTCACACTATCTTATGACCTGCATCCTCCCAGATAATCATTACTGGGTTTTCTGTTTAAGGCCCACCCCATTATGTTGTAAACTGTTAATAGAAGGCTTTGCTGTGAAGGGATCTGAGAGAGAGTGTGTGCATGTTGGAGCCTGCAGATTCTCTCCCCTTTGCAGAGGTTGACTTTCCAAAACCCTGTCTGTGTTTGATCATTTCCTCTTAATCTTTTAAACTCACATTTCTCTGGATTAAAACCCAACATTTTTGGTGCCGAAAACCCGGGAGTCAAGATCCAATTGTCCAGGACCGTGTGGGACCAAGGCCAAGCAACTGTCGACAGCCGTCCACCCTTTGCCGGATTGGCCAATAGGTTGGTCCAGCCCTGCCCTGGACATCCTGGTGATGACTCAAGCTGAGGACTGATCTGCACAGAAAGGGTAGGCCTAAAGCTTTTGATCAAAAGTTGGTCTGGGACCATGTAAAGCTATAACTGGTTGTAGTCGCTAGAATATTTGACAAACGGGGTTTGTTGTGATAGATCTGGGATCGGTATTCTGTGCGTTTGGGTCTGGGACCCTCTGTGTTAAAGCTACAGTGGGCGCTGGTTGGAAATGGACACTTCACTCACGCTCCGCGTGTTTCACGTATTGTGTGAAAAACATGTGACTACTATAGCCACTAGGTGGCAGTCTGACTCCATTTCGGCGTCCCATGAGTCAGAATTACATAGGTCAAGTAGCAGACTGGAAGGGGTGTCACGTGTTGCGTTTATAGCGCAGAGGTTAAGCTGAGTGGTCTGTAGTTCAATAGACTATGGGTTCAATCCCAGCTGTGGCCGAGTTGCCTTAAA
>NW_015153112.1:16809-18073 GCF_000732505.1 Cyprinodon variegatus | reverse complement strand
ACCAAGTCTGACCAAGAGTCATTTAGTGGAATCCTGATGTCTATTCGCTGCTAGCTATTTCAGAGAAGGTAAAGAATCATTTAACTAAAGGTTACTGGTTCCTGATTAAGAAAGTAATCTAATAAATTGTTATTTGGCCAAACAATGTTTTATTCATCTGCTCTCTTAAACTGTAATATGGTTTTCAACCATGCTTCCCCTCCTCTTTGTACAAAGTAGTTTAGTTTAGTTGAGTTTCCATAGTTTAACTTAAGAGTTTTTAACTGAAATGTGTTTGACTTGGAGCTGAATGATTTTTGTTAATAAACTGTTATATTTTGAACAGAAGTTGTGGTGAATTTATTCCATATATGTGCAGAATTAACCGTTTGACCATGATTAGAGCTCGAATCATTCTTTCATTTATTGTTCTAACAAACAGCTAGCAGGGCGTGTGTTCATAAACAATATATGACAGTCCAAATAATATCTGATTAAAAAAAGATATTTGCCACCAGTGTTAATTTCATCAACCAGGACGACGATGAAAATATTTCGTCAATGCCCCTTTTTACCCGTGACGATGATGAGACTATGACGCATAAAAATTGTTTCCAGAAAATAAAAATATGCCGAAAATAAAAAATTATTTTCGTTAACGAGACTAAGACCAGAAGAAATTTACGAGCCATTGAAGAATGGACATTAAGAAATGTAACTGTTTATAATTTGTAATTATTAATATAATTGTTTCTTGAGCTTCATAGAAGATTACGCGTTGTTGCCCTGTTTGTCCCTACATGGCGCCTGTCCCACAGTGCCTCGCGCCGCTCAGTCAGTAGTAGCAGAGGGCTAATCATACTCCTAGCTCAACTCCGCAGTCATTGCGAGGGGCTCAGATAGCGGTGTACGGTTTGTAGGAGGAGCTGGGTGAAAACAACACCTGGATGTATGGAAACATTTCGTTTACAAAGCAAAGGACAAAACCGCAGGAAAGACGCCACCAAAGAGTCTGCGGCTTCAAAATGGCAGGAAGAACACAGCGAATCTCAAGCGACATCTGAGGTGCCAACATGCTGCTATATAGAAGAAGGTAAGGAACGGGTGGGCCTGGAGTAGCAGGAGCGTGTGTGTGTGTGTGTGTGTGTGTGCCTGTATCTGTCTGTTTCTCTGTGATAGCAGAAAGATGTTCTACTGATAGACCGGATATTAATTGTTTACATTTTTTTTCCTCCCAACTAGATTCCTGACACAGTGACACCACAGCCAGATCAGAGGTTGGGGA
>NW_015153112.1:11277-13706 GCF_000732505.1 Cyprinodon variegatus | reverse complement strand
CATCCCAGCGCTGCGTGTCCTGAGCCCATAACAGATTCACAGCAATTGATGCAGGACCAGCAGGTTCTGCAACAGTTTTTTTTCTGCTTCCATCAGACTGTTGAACAGTTGAAACTCTAATCAATTCACTTGTAAACATCATATTTGCACTAAATGGCTAATCTTTCCATAATCCCTTAAATAGAGCACAAGCAAATGTTCTACTGCATTTTGAACCATATTTATTTATTTTCACTGCACTGAAACTTTACATATCAATGCCTTTTGCACCATGTCTTTAAACTTGTTTTCCTTTTTTCCACACTGTTTACATTCTGATCACTGCTGCACTTTATAAGAAGACGATAATTTTCATTTGACTGCTAAGCTGCTCCTTCACTGTTGAAAAGCTGTATCCATAAAAATTTCCTTTTGCGTACACTCTGTGTTTAAAAGATGACAATATAGATTGTCTAAGTCTAAATTCAACCTTGAAGTCTTTGTATCACTTTCACCTGGAGCACCTGCTGACGTGCCTCACTCAATCTATAGATAATCAATGGTGGGCCTCTCTGAAGCCAATTGTTTCTCCAGACACTCTTCTTAAGACGAAGGCCCAGCTTCAGCATTCAGCGCATCAGCAGAGCTTTCACCACCGCCACCCCATCTCCTCCCTCACTCTTAGACTATTCTATGGCTACGTTCACACTGCAGCCTGAAGTCACCCAAATCCCATTTTTTGGCCCATATGCGACCTAGACCTGATCTTTTCATGGCAGTCTGAACAACACAGATCTGATTTTTTCCAATGCAACCCAGGTCACTTGGCTCTGTGGTCCTGAATCAGATACGAATCTGATCTTCTAAAATGTGACCTGTGTCTAAACGGCCAGGTCGCATTCATCCGACCTGAACGCCATTAATACCCGACAAAGGTCACTATAATGGGTCTTTCTAGGCAGAGGCGGCCAGAAAAATAACAACCATGGCAGATGATGATGCAGAGAGCAGTATTTATGTTTAACCATATTGAAAAAATTGAGTTTTTATGGTTGGAAAAGATCGCTAGATGCGAGCCGGCACTACCGTCCATTTTTACTTCCATTAACGCAGAGCACGCTGGCCTGTGATGTCATTGCGTCCTCTACTGCGCATGCGGGACACTTGTGTTATATGACTGCAGTTCACACAGGAGATCAAATACAAGTCGTATATATTTGGAAATATGAACAGCAACATGAAAAAATCGGATTTCGCAAACAAAAATCGGAATTGAGCATCAAGGCCTGCAGGGTGAACGTAGCCTTAGACTCTCATTCTGCAGCTAATCCATCATGTCTTCTGACGGGATTCAAGCAACACAGAAATTATTTCATTCATGTCAATAAAATCTTTCTCATTGTTTCTTTTCTGCTTCCCTCAAGGTGGAAATATCATTATTTAGCATTTTTATAGGTTTTTAGTATTTATATCCTTCTAATCTAATAATTAACTATAATATTCTGGTTTAGATGTCCTTAAAATGTTAGTTATTTAATTCTTATATTTTTTTATGCTATTTTCAGTCTTTTTTCACTTTCAGGATAAGTTTCAGTATTTTTGTATGTACCTTTGAAAATATTCAGGAACTTTTCAGAAGCTTTATCTGTTTTTCTCCTGGAGTATTGAGTCCTAATTCTGACTCACTCAACATTGACTCCTCTGTTCTCATTCAGCAGCTTTCCTGTAACAGTCATAGATCCATCAAAGGAAAAAACATTTTTGACTTGAGGCTCCATCAAGACTGCATTTGGAACTGCATCACTTTTCAGCCTCTTTTCACCATCAGCCGGATTCTCCAGAAGTTTCTCTACATTAAAAGGTTCCAGCAAGGTCTCAAACCCACAGGAATGAAGATCTGATGAAAACTGAACCTTATCCTGGACTAAAGCTCCCAGTCATTTCAACATCTAGTAAATAATTCTATGTCTATTAAATTTAAATAAATTCAACAAATTTTTCTTGTATTTGGGCCTTCAGAGAGATAACCCACCATGATGCTGCTGTTTGAATAAGATTCTGAGTCTGTTAGAGTTCAGCAGCTGAAAAACCACTCATCATGTCAATGAAACACATTTCTGTTGTTTCAGTTTCAGAGCTGCTAGAAGGTCAGAGAGAAAACAGAAGCTGCAGCTTCTCTGAGTTTGACCTCCGCCCACAAACCAAGAAGAAATCCCTCAGAGGAACCTGAGAGCTTTAAGGTTGGAGCCTTCAGTTCATGTCCTGACATAGAAAGCAAAGCTGAAGACAGCAGAGTCACGTTTAAAGGCCTAAATGACTGATGGAGTTTCTCACAGAGCAGAACTGGGTCTCTGCTGCCCGATGGCAGCGACAGCAGATCCTGAGCGCCTAAGGAGAAATGCTGCTGCTCTTTCTCTAGGAAAATTTACTAAAGTTTACCCCCCAAAATC
>NW_015153112.1:7345-9239 GCF_000732505.1 Cyprinodon variegatus | reverse complement strand
CTCGTAGGAACAAAACACCATTCTAGATGTAAAGATATAGATAAGAAATGAGAAATAAAGCCTTCTTATCTCGTCTAACCGTCTGAATCTTTCCAAAATCAAACGGAAACATCATTACTCAACATCATTTCACTAATTCTGCTCAACTTTTTCCATCACAACAAAACATTTTAGAGTTTGAACAACAAGAAAATAAAGTTCAATATTTGATGATGTTTGAATAAACAGAGAAAACTCACCTCAGTTTCTTCACTTTGCAGATTGAACTCTCCAGAATCTCACACAGATGCTTCATTCCAGAGTCTCCAAAGGTTTTCCCTCCTCTGATCTCATCTATTATCACTTCAGTCAGATGAAGGTTGGACTTCAGAGCTGAGACCACAATTTCACATTTAGCCTTACTGAGAGAACAGCCACCAAGTCTGTGATTAGAGGAGAAATAAAGTCAGTTCTAATGAAATCAGACAATCTGGATGATAAATATTAGCATCTGTGTTATCACGATACTGCAAAATCACTCTGATGAAATATTTTGCCCAGCAATGAAAATGAAATGTATAGATGAAAAAACAAGCGCTGTACATATTCAATAAAATCTATGTTTTTGGGGGGTTTGTGTCAATCCACCTCTTCTACTGTGACTGCCTCAACTACAGAAATGATGATGCTGCTCCGTACAGCAAATGAGCTCCACGGCGCCATCTATCAGAGTGGTGGTGTAGAGGTTGCCCATTTCCCCTCATTTTTTTTTTATTTTTAGTTGTTTTTATTAACCCATATTAGGGACAGAAAGATCAATAATTCTTGGCAGCCGAAAATCATAATATATCAGCATAATGACTTTTTCTCACACCCCTAATGATAAACAGAGTCTAAAGCATGATGAGCAAACAGTGATGTCATGATCTGATCCATATCCTGTGTTTGACACCACAGATAATCTCTGAAGTCTTCAGGTCCTGGTTCAGCTGCTGACCTGCTGTCTCTGCTTTGCTGCAGTTAGATTTTTATTTAAAATGTAAAAGAATTTGGAAAACTTTAATTTTATTAGAACTTTCAGGTTTTATTATTAAATACAAGATGTTTGTTAATAAATACTTAAATATATGATTGATGTTGACTGGCTATAAAATTGGTAGGAAGCTGAAAAAAAATATTTTCTAACAATTTAACAAAAATAAGATGTCCTTTGCAATAGAATTAAACAGGGGTTACACTATTACAGAAAAAAAGGAGGAGACAGCTGGAAATAGACACCAACATCCATTATGACCCCAGCTGGGATAAGAGTGACAGAAACAAATGGATGGATGCAGGCATGGACTGGTAATCGGGTGTACCGGGCATTTGCCCGGTGGGCCGACGTGCTGTTTGGGCCGGCAGACCCGACATGTATGTTAATAATATGTAATATTATTATTATTATTATTATTATTATTATTATTATTATTATAATATCGGCCTCGTTATATTTGCATAATGCATGAAGAAAAATAAAATCAGCAAGAGTCTTTTCCAATCATCCGGCCCTTACCTCAGGCTACTGCAGCCCATTGGTTATCATCCCTGTCAGTCTAAAGGGCTAGGCCAATCAGAAAGTAGAAAAACACCTTCACTCTCCATTGGAACTTAGGGCAGCGCTGTTCACTGTAGTAATGGATAAGAAACGCAAGGGAGGCGAAGAGAAACTGCGCGAAAAAAAGAAACGAGTTCTTCAAACGGACGCTGCGAAATGTGTCAAACTGACTGACATGATCCCAACAGCAGGCCCTTCATCTGCTCTGGTGTCTGATGTAAAATATGAGGCGACGGCGAACCGAGCAGGGAACATGTCAGTGCGGCTGCTGCAGTAGTAGAACCTGCGGTAAGCCAGACATTTTTCAGAGCCTCAAAC
>NW_015153112.1:3947-5448 GCF_000732505.1 Cyprinodon variegatus | reverse complement strand
CAGAGATGCTTCTAACTGACATGTATAAGGTCTTTGTCATTTGTCAGTTCACTAGAACGTGAGTGTTCTCACCAAGTATGTTCTTGAGAAGAACACCAGGAAAGTCTGGATTTAGGGAGAACAGAAGCAAGCAGCATAAATCTGGGTCAAATGGCGGTACCAAGATGGCGACGTGAGTAGCCGCAAAAAGACTGAGCTCCGCTAAAAACCACACATTTATTCTTTCAATATGCTTCATATCCTCCCAAAGTTTTAATGGATGGTAACAAATTACTAAAACCTGCTAAACTATAAGCGGGACCCCCCCAAATCAAAGACAAAGACGCCTCAACAGACTAAAGAGATGGAGCATGACTATGCAATGGAGTTTAGTGTTCAAGAAAATAGCTGGAATCCAATTTCTTTTACAATGGGATTTTGAGATAAATAAATTAGCACTTGAATTATCTGTTATCTTCTATATTACGTTATGCTTTATGCACGTTCTGTGAAGGCAATTGATGCAGTTCTGTACTGGTACCTGGTGAAATGTACATTGGTTAAATAAAGTTATTTTTTGAAAAAATAAAATAAAATCTGGGTCAAATTGACCAGAAGCATACTGATGACATTACCACATGCCAAGCTGGTCTAGAGCTCCATTTAACCTCCTGTTGTTAATAATCTTTAGAGGGGGGTGGCCAAGATGGCGGAGCGAGCAGACGTGCTGTAAATAGCTCAGAGTAGCAAAGCTTTGCAAATCAATAGAATAAATTTATATGTCAACAAAACCCTGATTTATTGGATTTAAGACTGGAGAGATCTTATTATTATATCCCTGAAACGTGTAAGTAACCCTGAAAACCTCCTAAAAAACGTTATTGAAGAACATGGCTAACGTTAGCACCAAAGCTAACACTAAGTTGAAGGCTCTCCAAACACTTGACTATTGTGCTCCAGAAAGAATGAAAACTAACAGTAGAGGAACCAAAAACACCTTAACATCTCCTGGAAAACCACCAGCACCACAGAAAAAGCCCAAAGCAGACGACGTTGTGGCTGCTGATGCCTGTGTTGAAGAAAACTCTGCCGCTGGCTGCCATCGGCTCGCTTCAGAACATGATGCAGGATTTCAGAGCGGAGCTGAAGCAGAACACACTGAATATAACCAACATCGCCAAAGCGGTGGAGTTTAACTCTGCTGAAATCAAACAATGTAAAGAACAGAGTCAAAAACTGGATGTCGAGGTGAAACAACTCAAAGAGGAGAACGCTGAGTTTGGAAGAAGAGCAGCAGAAATGGGAAAAAAAGAGCTTCAGAGATGGAGCGCTATAAAGTTATAAAGCGAGTTATTGCTTACAGCATGGGTCTCAAACTCGCGGCCCGCGAGTTTGTGACCCCCGCCTTGTTATTAAAGTTTAATGTGGCCCGTGAGTTTGATATGAACGGCAGTGTACAGAGTTTTGTGCGGAGCTGAACAAACCGGCCAATCACGGTGTTGTATGGCTCTTGAGGGCGGGA
>NW_015153112.1:0-2217 GCF_000732505.1 Cyprinodon variegatus | reverse complement strand
TAAATGAAAGAAAACCATAAATCATATTTTTCCCTGTGCAACAGAAACATTTCTCAGTGAGTGAAAGTTACAGCAGCGTTGCCATGGAGCGTTTTCATCCGTTCCTGGCTGGCTGCCTCCTTTCTATTGGACACACGCGGACATTCGTCCCAGCTTGCCGCGTTCACAACAGTTCCAAAAAAAGGTTTAATTGCTGCTCGGCAGAAAAAAATGACTACCGTAAATTCCGGACTACAGAGCGCACCTGATTAAAAGCCGCACAGTCTAATTAAAAATAAATGAATAAATTAGTTGTCGGGAATCAGGATATAATTCATCTACGCGGGGTCTAATGATCCGCTGGCTTTCTCCTTTGATGTGCAAGATGCCCCACTTGTGCTTCAAATGGAGCTCATTGACCTGGCAACATTCTCAGAGCACAAGCGCACTGCTCTAACCACTAGGCCAACACTCCCCTTCAGAACTTCTCTTCTCATTCTTTTCCACTTTTGTTTCTCATCATCAGCATCTTTCCTTGTAACAGCTGTCATAAATCCATCAAAGAAAAATTGATTGTTGACTTAAATGCTCGATCAAGACTAACTTTCAATGCATCACTCTTTATCCTCTTATTAGGTCCATTCTGCAGAAGTTTTTTCCCCTTCAAATGTCATTTGAAACATTCCTAAATCAAACTGAAAACATCTACATTACTTAACATCATTTCACTAATTGTACTCATTTTTTCATTAGTCCAAAACATTTAGATGTTGAAATAACAGGAAATAAAGTTCAATATTTGGAAAATCTAAAATATGAAAATGATATATTTACAAGGTAAAATTATATTCTGACATTCAGACAGCAACTGTAGAAAATTAATTTTAATCAAATGACTTAAAATCTGATTTAAATTATCAGTGAATGATGTTGTTTGAATAAACAGAGAAAACTCACCTCAGTTTCTTCACTTTGCAGATTGAACTCTCCAGAATCTCACACAGATGCTTCATTCCAGAGTCTCCAAAGGTTTTCCCTCCNATTATCAGTGAATGATGTTGTTTGAATAAACAGAGAAAACTCACCTCAGTTTCTTCACTTTGCAGATTGAACTCTCCAGAATCTCACACAGATGCTTCATTCCAGAGTCTCCAAAGGTTTTCCCTCCACCGATCTCATCTATTATCACTTCAGTCAGATGAAGGTTGGACTTCAGAGCTGAGGCCACAATCTCACAGTCAACTTCATTGAGAGAAAAGCCACCAAGTCTGTGATTAGAGGACAAATAAAGTCAGTTCTAATGAAATCAGACAATCTGGATGATAAACACAGACTAAAACATGATGAGTAAACAGTGGAAATGTATGGCTGTAATAGATGATGGGATGAAATCCAATGAGCTGCATGAAGGAACATGATTGTTCAAACACAAGCTTTAGAAGTGAGACCCCTGGTCCTTAGGACCCACTGTCCTTCATGCTCTAGATCAGGGATTCCCAAAGTGTGTTGCGCTGTCACTAGTGGGTGCGCAAGATAAAATATGTAATGCACTTTGATAATTACAAAGATTTTTTTTCACACATTAGATTACTTTTTTTAGAGGGACTCTTATGGTCTAACAAGCTGCTGTGACCCTGCTGCCTGCATCGGACATATTCTGCAAGCTGGACACATTTAGTGCGCTGAGCAGGCATTATGGACTGACTGTATAAGGGCACTCTGGGTTCTCCGGCTTCCTCCCACAGTCCAAAAATATGACTGTTAGGTTAATTGACTTCTCTAAATTGTCCTGAGGTGTGAGTGTGTGAGCATGATTGTGTGTCTCTGTTTTGCCTTACAAAAACATGACATGTTTGCCCCGTTCCTGGGGTGCTTTTGCTGGGGGGCAGCTGCTACGGGTGTGGGGTCTGGGGCCGGGTCTGAAGCAGCAACTAGATGGATTAGTATGGCGGTGTCACTGCTCCCCTCCCCCATCCAGATTTTTGGTTCACCTATTGAGTCATCCGGTAATCCCAGGACTGACCTCCTCGGTCCTGGGATTGTTGGATGTGAGTGTTATGTGTGAATGTGCGTCCTTGTTTCATGTAATTAAAATTTTTTTTTCTTCACAGTAATGTTGTGTTGAGAGTGGGGGCACTAGGGTGGGAAGGCGTCATTGAGATTGCGCATATGTATGTGTGTATATATATATACATATGTCTGTGTATGTGTATGCACATACATACATATATACATACA
>NW_015153111.1:16101-18086 GCF_000732505.1 Cyprinodon variegatus | reverse complement strand
TAACTGGTTAACAATCTGGCACTGAAGGGAAGTTCAGCCGCTGTTTATAAAGCTGGTCTCCTGATGAGATGATCAGCCGCAGGTGTGCTGGTGGCTTCAGCTCAGGAGACCCGGGGCGCCCTCTGCTGGAGAAAGGTGGCAGATCTCCAGATCCCAACAATATCAAACAATAAAGTAAAACAAACCTAGCTAGATTATGCACAAAGACAAAAAAGACATTTTTATGAACAAAAAATAATTGGCTCCTACACTCCAGCCCCTAATTGTGCTTACACTTAGAGCTGGTACACAACTACAAAATACAAACAAAACTACTATTGTGATTTATTTATTTCCCTCAAATTCTATGACAGTGTTTACCAAACAAAAACTGTAAAAGACAGAAAGAAAGGATAAAAAAAAAAAAGTGTTGGGATCTGGAGATCTGCCACCTTTCTCCAGCAGAGGGCGCCCTGGGTCTCCTGAGCTGAAGCCACCAGCACACCTGCGGCTGATCATCTCATCAGGAGACCAGCTTTATAAACAGCGGCTGAACTTCCCTTCAGTGCCAGATTGTTAAACAGTTACGGTTAGCAAGCCTGAGTCAGACCTGTTGCTTGAATCTCTGACTGCTCTGGAAAGCCAACCTGAATCTAACCTGCCTTTGTCCTCTCTACCTTCCTAGGAAGATCTGATTGATTCAGGAGCTCTGGAGGAGCTCATAGTCAAAACTATGCCTGCCTGCTCTTTGAAGCCAAACCTGAAGATCAACAGTCGGAATCTCTCAAGTCTGATGCCAAGCCCTGCCGCTGCTAAGCCCTCTGCTGAACCCTCAGTCTCTGGACCCTTTCTTGTTCCCTCTCTCCAACGCTCAGTCTGAACTACCATCAGGTACAGATCAGTTACAAGCTCTGTCAAGACTCCTCTGCTACTTGGCTAATCAAACTGTCCCTCTCTACAGAGAGCCCTGTGATTCCAGTCCCAGACCCTTTCCAGAATCAGAGCAAATTACTTTATTGTGTGAAATCTTAATAAACACTTATAAACTTTTACTCAGTCTCCGTGGTGTTCTGCATGTGGGTTAAATCAGTTAGGCCCGTCATGACAAAAAGTGTCCAAGATGCTAGACTGTTGCCTCCAGCAGCAAGCAGAGCTTTGTTATTGGCCTCTCCAAGATGCTGGTCTTCCCCTGAAGGCCAACATTCGCACAAGGCCTTTTGCATTGTTATTTACAGTCAAAACCTTTCCCATCATCGATGATTCTCTTGGGGCTGTAGCATCTGCAACCAGAACAATGTCCCTGGGAACAAAACATCTTTTAGGTCCAGTCCTCTTCTATCTCTCCTGCATCATTGGAAGGTACTCAGAAATCCACCTTTTCCAAAAGAGCTCCGCCATGTATTGTATCTTTTTCCACCGCTTTCTGTCATATAGATCGTTGTGCTCAAATAAGCCTGGTGGCAAGATGGGTTTGTTCTTAAGGGTCAGAATGTGTTTGGGTTTGAGAGCTTCAAGGTCATTTGATTCATCTGAGACCTTGATGATGGGTCTGTTATTTAAAATGGTTTCAGCCTCACAAAAGATAGTTTGTAGTCCTTCATCATCCAGAATCTGTTGTTTAAGAATGGAGTCAAGTACACTTTTCACTGAACGGTTCAGGCGCTCCCAAACATCACCATGATGAGAAGCTGCAGTCTGTTAAACTTCCAGTTTATGCCATTCGGAATTAAAGCTCTTTGAATTTTGGAATGATTCAAAGCAGCTAAACTCTCTCTTAGGTCCAGATTTGCACCAACAAAATTTGTGCCATTGTCTGACCTGATGGATGAAACTGGTTCTCTTCTGCAAACAAATCTTGTGACTGCATTTATACAGGAATCTAAATCCAGAGAGGGGCTACTTCCAAATGAACAGCACAACTGCTCATGCAAGTGAAAAGCACTCCATATCTTTTCAAGAAACTACGTCCTCTTTTTACATGTATAGGCCCAAAATAGTCCATTCCC
>NW_015153111.1:12990-13932 GCF_000732505.1 Cyprinodon variegatus | reverse complement strand
AGACAGCACACGGAGATTTAACTTTTGTGGCAGCAGAATATGCAATTATGATTGTCTTAAGAAAAAACATATTCAACTATTCACCGTAGTTAAATAAACGGAGATAGATAAATTTCATTCAGTCGGCACATTTATTCATATCTTTTCAAGGAGAGAACAGTTCATCATACAGCGCTTATGGCACAGCATTTTGCCCTGTTCTGCATGAGCAGTGTTCGTTACCCCTTACTTACAACAATGGAAAAGTAGTCAGAGCCAAAACAAATTACAGACATTTTAGCTATGTCTGGTCTACAAACACCATCCTGCAGAGAATTGTGTGGCCTTCAAGGTGAAACAGACTGAGTTAAAACTTTTATAGTGAGTAAATAGGATAAATGAATATGTAATTAAAAGACAAATCTAAATTTTCAGACAACAATGATCCAGTACTTTTGTCCTAACCTGGACAACATATGATTCTTTTCTGTGTGCCCCAGCTGCTGATGGATGTGGGCAAAATCAGTACAGAAATATGCATATCTTTGGTTAGGATAGCTGGATGTTTGGCTTTCATTGGAATTGCTGCTTTGTTTAGCCGACCACCAACAATTCCATCATCCATTACTGGGTTAAGCTCGTTGAGCGGTCTTTCCTTAGAAACTGCTTTAGAGGCATCAGTAACTAAAGCAATTTCCTTTCTGAAACTTTGTTGGTGCTCGTTTTAAAATAGCCTTTTCTGCTTTGTCGCAGTCCCCTGGAATCACAACTTGTCCATTGAGTGTGGCTTTAAATTTCTGCATCTTCTTTTCCACCTCTTGCTTTTGATTATTCAAGCTGTGTTGACTCAGGTTTGCAGCAGCACAAAGTTTTTTCCTTTTGTGAATCAATAACATGAGAGTTTCCTTGACTTTGAGAAACCATGCGATAGATGTCTTTAGCTTAATCCAGGATGAGAAAAAA
>NW_015153111.1:9683-11213 GCF_000732505.1 Cyprinodon variegatus | reverse complement strand
CCTCCTCAGACCTACAGAGAAAATCTGGTCGATAAATAAATCTCCTGTCTTTCAGGAACTCTTTACCTCTCAATCCTCTGGATGCTTCATCTTTTGTACTGTCCATCCGAAAAACAGATTTTTGCAGTGCAAGTTGTAACTCCTTTCTCAGTATTTTGTCCAATTTAACAGCAAGACCTGCAGCTGCAAGTTCCAGTCGAGGAATTGTTGTCTGTTTGAGTGGGGCGACTCTGGCTTTTCCCAAAAGAAAAGACACTCAAGTAAGACACTGTCCCATAACCATCTTGACTGGCATCAGAGAAGAGCTGTGCCTTATTTGGTCTCCCAAAGTCACTTGGTTTAATACAGTGATCCACTTTGAATTCTGACACCCGCTGGAGGTCTTTCAGCCAGTCAGACCATTGCTTAGAGAGAACATGGGGAATAGCTTCATCCCACCCAAGATGTATTCTGCAGAGCACTTGCAGCAACATCTTGGCTTGCAAACTAAAAGGAGCCTAAATCCCTAAGGGGTCATATAAGGAGCCAACCACTGACAAAATGCCTCCCCTGCTTTGTGAGTGGTTCTGTACTGATGTTCTGAACTTAAACTCATAAGTTTCAATGCACCACTGGAGTCTCAGCGCCCTTTCCACTGGAAGCTGGACTGTATCCAGATCCCGGTCTTTGACTTCCTTTGGCCTGATTTCGTCTGGAATGGATGTAAGCACTGTTCAACTGTTGCTGAGGAACTTTGAAAGTTTAAATCCTCCTTTGCTGCAAAGCGCCCTTAGTTCCTTTATCACCTTTACTGCATCTTCCTCTGAAGCCACTGATTTTAAGCAGTCATCCACATAAAACTTATTTTTCACTGGTTGAATACCTCCAAAGAAAACTCTTGTGCATGGTCATCTGCTGTTTTCTGCAAAGCATAATTTACACAGCTTGATGATGATATATCTCCAAACAAATGTACTTTCATTCTGTATTACAGTACAGACTGAGAAGGATCACCATAATGCCACCACAAAAAACACAGGAAATTGTTCTGCTTATGGAAAACATGAACTTGATTAAACATTGCATCAATGTCAGCCATTATAGCCACTGGTTCTTGTCGAAATCGAATAAGGACCCAATAAGTGAATTGGTTAGATCAGGTCCTTGAAGAAGTTGACGGTTCAATGATGTTTCTCTGTATGTTGCTCCACAATCAAAGACAACTCTTAGGTTGCCTTTTCTGGGAACAAAAACACCATGGTGGGGAATGTACCACACATTTCCATCACCTTGTTTCAACTCATCAATACTTATAACATTAGCATTGTTTTCAAAACAGTTGCTAACTGTCTCAGCTCACTGACAGCTTCATGGTAGGTAGCCATCTTTGTGACTGTGGCCGGTGGCTGCTAACCAACCAATGGGCAGAAGGTGACCCTCTAAGACACGCCCCTCCTCATTTGCATAATGAGGCAGAAATGTAAAAACCACAGGCAGAAATAAGTAGCATGGAAGAAATAAATAGGGTAAAAAAAAATACCAAGAAAGAAT
>NW_015153111.1:6717-8106 GCF_000732505.1 Cyprinodon variegatus | reverse complement strand
AGAGTAGAAAATTAAAGTTAGTGGTTAAAATAAAACCCCAATTAGCCAAAAACTAGTAGTAAAGATCCTTTATATGTTGAAAGCCAGAGGTGTAAAGAAACAAAGTACAAATACTTTGTTACCTTACTAAAGTAGAAATATTGGCTATCTATACTTTACTGGAGTCATTATTTAAGACAGCTTTTTACTTCTACTCCTTACATAGTAAAAGTAGACTCGTTGGTTTTGTGTCATTTAGGCTCATTTTCATTATGGCCTGTTGGTATAAAAAAAAAAAATAGAGATAAAAATAATTTGCTTCATCCAGACATTTCATTTCTTTGTGGACTCGTTGCTGCACCAACTTGTTGTTCGCCACAAACCAAAATAAATCATTCTTCAAGATGATGTAAAGTTAAATTTGACACTGTTACCATTAGTTATAAAACTAAGAAACTAAACTATAAGGAAGTCATCTTCCAGAATTGTAGAAAAATGTTCCTTTAATTGGTAGCTCAGTAACCAGTATAATGTTTAAAGCTTCTGTCCTTAACATTTTTTCCTGCATTACTTTTAGCCTTTAAGTAGTTTTAAAAATGCTACTTTAAAACTTTTACATGAATATCAGAATGGTTTATACTTCTACTTGAGTAATAAACATGAATACTTTTGACACCTCTGTTGAAAACATCGGAAATAAAGACTATTATTAGAATTTATAAGAAAATGAAGCAGTAATTTATCCTTTTTAAGAAATTTGCTCTTGATCCCAATACTTCTGAAAATTAAAGGTCTATATCCAAACTCTCAACAATCTTGAAAAAGTGGTTTGAAAAAAACGAGATATTTTTAGAAGAAAATTTTGTTTGAGGTTTTTAAAACTTGTTTTAAATTTTTACATCGAAACTGCTGCTTTTAGAGTTTTTATTAAACCTGAGTTTGAATACAATACAATACGATAAAATAAAATACAATAAAAAGACCCAATTTAATCAGTGATCTTTAATAGTTTAATTATCAAAATACTTCAAATCCAAACATTTTTAAAGATAATTTCAAATAGCTCTTCTCAGACTAAAGATGATTATGAACGCTCACTGAGATCTTCATGGGTAAGATTTTTATTTTACCCCAAGTGTTGAAAAATGGAATCATCTTGTCAGTGAAGGTGTGTGTGAAGGTGTGTATGTGTGTGTTAGTGTCCAGATCAGAGAAGGACAGCTTTCCTCTGTCCCAGTCCAGATTCACTCTGATCCTCTGGAGCTTCTTCTGAACTGAGAGAACAGTGGGAGGAGATGGTGGAGACCGTGTATAGTATTCACCTTCATGGAACCATATAACCAACCTTCCAGACTCTAAGTCTCCCTTCCTCTGGACAGACTCTTCTAACACACCAAGATCCCAGAATTT
>NW_015153111.1:3110-5333 GCF_000732505.1 Cyprinodon variegatus | reverse complement strand
CTGCTTGTTTGGTCTGAAGGGGAATCTGATCGTCTGGGAGTCTCTCTGCAGGAACCAACAATCACAAACGGCCTTCTGCTTTAGTTTAGCTCCAACTGTCACTCCAAAGTCCTGAATTCAACCTTCAGCTGCTATAAAAGTCACTGATTAACATCTTTTATTTCTCTCTGCTCAGATCAGAACATAACCTGTAATACAGACTCCAATAATCTATCCTCAGTGCTGCAGTCATTCAGCTAAGACTGAAATTTCTTTCTGATTAATTTGCAACGTGCAGACAGAGCATTTGCGGTAGGCCGAGCTCTGCAAAGGGCCCAATGTAATTCCCCCAGCGCGATAGGAGACTTGTTTTGAGGAAACTGGTTGTAGCTCACTGTCTGCCTTGCTGTGGTTGCGGAGAGGTGTCTGTTTTGTAGAATAAATAATCTGTAAATGAGTCATTAATCCGGAAAAGCTGAATCTGTGAACAGTTTCACGATGCTGTCTGCATGCCTGCAGCGGTGGAGAGAGAGAGTAGAGATCACTTGAGTTATGTTTCCCCCCAAATAAATAATGGTCATTATTGTATAAATATTGTTGCTTTCTACAGCGTTCGCTATTTGCATTGTACAGATCAGTTACCGTCTGATCGCTGTGCTGAAATCATTGCGGTGTTGGCGACAGTGATGACGTAGACCTAGTTATATTCAATTACAAATATGACCCCCCCCCCCCTCAGGTAAAACAGTCTTAAATAGAGAGACTTTAGCTGGAAACCGAAACTGAAGGGGGGGGTGAATGGTTCACTATTTACATTTGAAAAGGGATTCATGAGTTGTGAAGTACTGTTGGGGGGACTGGAGCCTGACGAAAATTCTCGTGTCTCTGGGTTTTCTAGTGTTATCCCCCTGAAATAATAAAAAAAATATATGTTAAAATAACTTTAATGTATTTATTTATTATCATCCATCAAGATTTTGTATTTATTACTTCATAATAGAGCATTATTTTGTGACACTTTTATTCAGTAAACCTACTTTACGTATTCAGTGACTTACTTTTTTTCTCAGTTCTTCATTGTTAAGCTCCTTTTATTTCATTTTCTTTAAAGATAAAAACAAATAATAAAGTAGCATAAGATACTTAAAGCTTATGTGACATAACCATCACAAACATGTAGCAATTTAGATGTGACCATCATAAAATAATAACAAGTAACAAAACAGAAATAAAATCAAGGGTGTAACTTTGTAATGAAAGCTGGTGGGGACACTATAAGGCAGAGGTCACAGATTAGCGGATTTTGGTCCGGATCCGGATCCACCTGCTGGCTAATCTGGACCCAACCTGATTTAAAATTTTTATAAATTACCGCATGTTGTCTGAGGATAGTGTCTAAATGTCATTTGCGCCGCTTCTCCTGTTACCCCGAAATCCCACATCCTCTGTCTCCTCCCCGCCCCGCAGTGCTCCAGACCTCCTGCATAAAAACAAAGCCTACAGCCTCCGCTGTTCCTCCTGTCTTGCTGCGCTTCGTCCTATCCTCGGAGCTCGACGAGAGCATGCGCGATATTATCATTAAATTCATAGGAGCAAACATTCAGAAATGAACTCTGACATATTTAAAGAATCCCCATCAGCATCCGGCATATGTGCGGTTTCTGATGGAGATGATAAATCTGCTTCCGGGTCTGTTGAAGTACCAATAGTCTGCATCCAATCTTTTATAAAGCGGTGTCACTTTTTTCAAATATATAAGAATTATGCTCTAATTTGTAGTTTGTATGTTTGGCTCAAACTGCTGCTGTGAAGCAGAATTCTTCACCATGAACAAAATCAAAAATAATTATGGATCCAGGCTCAAAATGATCACCTTTATATGTGCTTGAGAATGGCTTTGTCTCCATTTAAACACAGGTTTAAAGCCTTGCAGGGCAGCCTAAAGCCCACTGCTCTCATTAAGCCAGAAAAAAAGCTCTCACTGTCATGAAACAGAGACAGATGGACCCAGAATTCAAGGCGAGACAGTCAGTAGGAAAGTTCAAACGTTTATTAAATAAAACAAAACAAAAGCGGAGCTGTGGCTCGCGTACACTGCAGGCGGGGGGCGGGGCACCGCCCAATCTCAGACACTCTGCGGGAGAAACACAGGTAAGTGACCACGATCAACAGATAGAAGATAAACTGTGTTGGTCACTTACCTGGTTTAACAGTCCAGACCACGAATGTCCCCAATGCTGCAGT
>NW_015153111.1:0-1245 GCF_000732505.1 Cyprinodon variegatus | reverse complement strand
CTAACAGCTACTTACACTCCGTTGTCTTTTTTTTGTTGTTGAAAAAGCTCCGTATGTCTGACGACTTTTTGTCCGTCTTTTTTTTAAACCAACCCATCTAGTACTTTTTAATTCGACATGAAACCCGAAGAAGCTGCTGGTTAATATGAATGAGTGCTACTGTGCTTCATCTCTCCTCCAATCACGTAGCTACTGATGACGCGTTGAATAGCGACCGCCAATCATGTTCTATCATAAAGTGACAGACATGGAGCCATGGACATAGGATCCAATGATGTTATATCAGTAGGCAGGAGTCAGGAGCAGCAGAATAGCGAGAAAGAAACACTGACTGAAAACTCTCAGAACACACACAGCCGGGCGCATCCTGAGGTTACTGTTGTTGGCTAACGTAAATGAGCTGAACACTAATGTACAAATTATTGGTGGGGACTGTCCCCACCCATTTCAAAGTTGGTGGGGACATGTCCACACCAGTCCTTCAGAAAGATACACCAGTGATTAAAATAGAAGGTGTAGCATCCCGGTCAGTGGCATAACAACACAAAAATAGGCCAGTAAACATTATCTGAGTGGGACCCATATGAAGCACGACACTTGATTAAGGTTCAGGATATGGCGACAGTTCCATAAATCGGCCCAGAAGATACAACTATGCAATTCTCAGTAGTATATGATCACACATCACACACAGAAAAATAGTGACTGCACATCTTGAACCAGAGGTGACAGCGCACCACCACATATTACAGACATCCCAGGTGCTTATCATAGACAACCAACCCAAAATGTGCCCCATGCATACACACCTCATCATTCTTCACCTTCACTGGACACAGTGATGTCAAAAGTGCACACATTTGTTACTTAAGTAGAAGTATAGATACTGCAGTTTAAAACTCTCTGGTAAATTTAAAGTATCAACTTGACCTCTTTATTCTAGTAAAAGTGAAAAATTATGTGCTCCAAACACTACTTAAAGTGTAAAAGTATAAATTAACCTTTAGAAAAAACAGCCAGATGAATTGGAAGCTCAATTTTCGACTATTTTGAAAACTTTTTTGAGATAGGGCCAAGGATGGTCTCCATCTCCATCTCCTGATACTGTTGGGATCCTCAGGCTTGCCCACCAGAGGGCGCCGAGGATCCTCTTCTGCTCTCTTTGTGTTTTGTTAGGTTCTGGAGATTACCCTCTGCCTCCTGCAGAGTACGCCGTGGGTCCTCCTGAGCTGAGCCTCCCACACA